>NC_082729.1:32618071-32645571 GCF_030144855.1 Hypanus sabinus | reverse complement strand
GTGTCTGTGTGCATGGTGGGTGTGTGTGTGCGCGTGTGTGTCTGCGTGCACGTGTCTGTGTGTGCGTATGTGTGCGTGTGTGTGCATGGTGGGTGTGTGTCTGTGTGTGTGTGTGTCTGTGTGTGCGTGTCTTTGTGCATGGTGGATGTGTGTGTGCACGTGTCTGTGTGTCTGCGTGTGTGTGTGTGCATGCATGTGTCCGTGTGTATGGTGGGTGTGTGTTTGTGTGTCTGTGTGCATGGTGGATGTGTGCGTGCACGTGTCTGTGTGCATTGTGGGTGTGTGTGTGTGGATGCATGTGTCCGTGTGCATGGTGGGTGTGTGTGTGTGAGTGTCTGTGTGCATGGTGTGTGTGTGTGTGTCTGTGTGCATGGTGGGTGTGTGTGCGTGTGTGTCTGCGTGTGCGTGTCTGTGTGCATGGTGGGTGTGTGTGCACGTGTGTGTCTGTGTGCATGGTGTGCGCGTGTCTTTGCATGGTGGATGTGTGTGTGTGCACGTGTCTGTGTGCATTGTGGATGTGTGTGTGCATGCACGTCTCTGTACGCATGGTGGGTGTGTGTGTGTGTGTGTGTGTGTGTGTGTGTGTGTGTGTATGTGTGTGCATGCATGTGTCCGTGTGCATGGTGGGTGTGTGCATGCATGTGTCCGTGTGCATGGTGGGTGTGTGTGTGTGAGTGTCTGTGTGCATGGTGGGTGTGTCTGCGTGTGTGTGACTGTGTGCATGGTGGATGTGTGTGTGTGCGCGTGTGTGTCTGAGTGTGCGTGTCTGTGTGTGCGTATGTGTGGGTGTGTATGTGTGCGTGTGTGCATGTTGTGTGTGTGTGTTTCTGTGTGTGTGGTTGTGTGTGTGTGTGTGTGTGTGTGTGAGTGTGTCTGCATGTGGGTGTGGATGCGTGTGTGTCTGCATGAGCGTGTCTGTGTGCATTGTGGGTGTGTGTGTGCGCGTCTGTGTGTACATGTGTCTGCGTGCACGTGTGTGTGTGTGCGCACGTCTGTGTGTACATGTGTCTGCGTGCACGTGTGTGTGTGTGTGTGTGTGTCTGCCTGCAAGGTGTGTGTGTGCGTGTGTGTGTGTCTGTTTGCATGGTGGATGTGTGTGTGCCTGTGTCTGTGTGCATTGTGGGTGTGTGTGTGCATGCATGTCTCTGTGTGCATGGTGTGTGTGTGTGCGCTGAGTGTGTCTGCATGTGGGTGTGGATGCGTGTGTGTCTGTATGAGCGTGTCTGTGTGCATTGTGGGTGTGTGTGCATGTGTGTGTGATTGTCTGTGTGCATGGTGGGTGTGTGTGCGCGTCTGTGTGTACATGTGTCTGTGTGCACGTGTGTGTGTGTCTGCCTGCATGGTGTGCGTGTGTGTGTGTGCACGTGTCTGTTTGCATGGTGGATGTGTGTGTGCCTGTGTCTGTGTGCATTGTGGGTGTGTGTGTGCATGCATGTCTCTGTGTGCATGGAGGGTGTGTGTGTGTGTGTGTGTGCATGCATGTCTCTGTGTGCATGGTGTGTGTGTGTGCGCTGAGTGTCTCTGCATGTGGGTGTGGATGCGTGTGTGTCTGTATGAGCGTGTCTGTGTGCATTGTGGGTGTGTGTGCATGTGTGTGTGTGCGTGTCTGTGTGCATGGTGGGTGTGTGTGTGCGCGTCTGTGTGTACATGTGTCTGTGTGCACATGTGTGTGTGTGTGTGTGTGTGTGTGTGTGTGTGTGTGTGTGTGTGTGTGTGTGTCTGCCTGCATGGTGTGTGTGTGTGCGTGTGCGTGTGTCTGTTTGCATGGTGGATGTGTGTGTGCCTGTGTCTGTGTGCATTGTGGGTGTGTGTGTGCATGCATGTCTCTGTGTGCATGGTGGGTGTGTGTGTGTGTGTGTGTGTCTGTGTGCATGGTGGGTTTGTGTGTGCGCATGTATGAGTGTCTGCGAGTGTGTGTATGTCTGCATGTGTGTGTGTGTCTGCATGTGTGTGTGTGTGAGTCTGTGTGCATGGTGGGTGTGTGTGTGTGTGGCTGTGTGCATGGTGTGTGTGTGCGCGCGGCTGTGTGCATGGTGTGTGCATGTCTGCATGGTGTGTGTCTGCGTGTGCGTGTCAGAGTGCATGGTGGGTGTGTTTACATGTGTGTCTGTCTGTGAGTCTGTGTGTGCTTGTCTGTGTACATGGTGTGTGTCTGTGTGTGTGTATGTGTCTGTGTGTGTGTATGTGTCTGCGTGTGCGTGTCTGTGTGCATGGTGGGTGTGTGTGTGCGCGTGTGTGTCTGCGTGCACGTGTCTGTGTGTGCGTGTGTGTGCATGGTGGGTGTGTGTCTGTGTGTGTGTGTCTGTGTGTGCGTGTCTTTGTGCATGGTGGATGTGTGTGTGCACGTGTCTGTGTGTCTGCGTGTGTGTGTGTGCATGCATGTGTCCGTGTGTATGGTGGGTGTGTGTTTGTGTGTCTGTGTGCATGGTGGATGTGTGCGTGCACGTGTCTGTGTGCATTGTGGGTGTGTGTGTGTGGATGCATGTGTCCATGTGCATGGTGGGTGTGTGTGTGTGAGTGTCTGTGTGCATGGTGTGTGTGTGTGTGTCTGTGTGCATGGTGGGTGTGTGTGCGTGTGTGTCTGCGTGTGCGTGTCTGTGTGCATGGTGGGTGTGTGTGCACGTGTGTGTCTGTGTGCATGGTGTGCGCGTGTCTTTGCATGGTGGATGTGTGTGTGTGCACGTGTCTGTGTGCATTGTGGGTGTGTGTGTGCATGCACGTCTCTGTGCGCATGGTGGGTGTGTGTGTGTGTGTGTGTGTGTGTGTGTGTGTATGTGTGTGCATGCATGTGTCCGTGTGCATGGTGGGTGTGTGCATGCATGTGTCCATGTGCATGGTGGGTGTGTGTGTGTGAGTGTCTGTGTGCATGGTGGGTGTGTCTGCGTGTGTGTGACTGTGTGCATGGTGGATGTGTGTGTGTGCGCGTGTGTGTGGGTGTGTATGTGTGCGTGTGTGCATGTTGTGTATGTGTGTTTCTGTGTGTGTGGTTGTGTGTGTGTGTGTGTGTGTGTGTGTGAGTGTGTCTGCATGTGGGTGTGGATGCGTGTGTGTCTGCATGAGCGTGTCTGTGTGCATTGTGGGTGTGTGTGTGCGCGTCTGTGTGTACATGTGTCTGCGTGCACGTGTGTGTGTGTGCGCATGTCTGTGTGTACATGTGTCTGCGTGCACGTGTGTGTGTGTGTGTGTGTGTCTGCCTGCAAGGTGTGTGTGTGCGTGTGTGTGTGTCTGTTTGCATGGTGGATGTGTGTGTGCCTGTGTCTGTGTGCATTGTGGGTGTGTGTGTGCATGCATGTCTCTGTGTGCATGGTGTGTGTGTGTGCGCTGAGTGTGTCTGCATGTGGGTGTGGATGCGTGTGTGTCTGTATGAGCGTGTCTGTGTGCATTGTGGGTGTGTGTGCATGTGTGTGTGCGTGTCTGTGTGCATGGTGGGTGTGTGTGTGCGCGTCTGTGTGTACATGTGTCTGTGTGCACGTGTGTGTGTGTCTGCCTGCATGGTGTGCGTGTGTGTGTGTGCACGTGTCTGTTTGCATGGTGGATGTGTGTGTGCCTGTGTCTGTGTGCATTGTGGGTGTGTGTGTGCATGCATGTCTCTGTGTGCATGGAGGGTGTGTGTGTGTGTGCGCATGCATGTGTCCGTGTGCATGGTGTGTGTATGTGCGCGTGAGTGTGTCTGCATGTGGGTGTGGATGCGTGTGTGTCTGCATGAGCTTGTCTGTGTGCATTGTGGGTGTGTGTGCATGTGTGCATGTGTGTGTGCGTGTCTGTGTGCATGGTGTGTGTGTGTGTGCGCGTCTGTGTGTACATGTGTCTACGTGCATGTGTGTGTGTGCGTGTCTGTGTGCATGGTGGGTGTGTGCATGTCTGTGTGCATGGTGGGTGGGTGTGTACGTGTGTGAGTCTGCGTGCATGGTGGGTGTGTGTGTGCATGTGTGCATGTGTGTCTGCATGTCTGTGCATGGTTGGTGTGTGTGCGCGTGTCTGTGTGCATGGTGGGTGTGTGTGTGCGTGTGCCTGCGTGCACGTGTCTGTGTGCATGGTGTGTGTGCATGTGTCTGCATGTGCGTGTGTGTGTGTGTGTGTGTGTGTGTGTATGTGTGTCTGCGTGTGTGTGTCTGCATGCACGTGTCTGTGTGCATGGTGTGTGTGTGTGTCTCTGTGTGTGAGTCTGTGAGCCAATGGGATGGGATAGTGGGTGTAATTGAAGAGCGTTGACTCAGAGGTGGGGGGGGGTGTTTGTGTGACAGATATATCTTGTTAAATCCTGGAGTTATATGCTGTGGACCTTTTGGCCCATACTGCCCGATCCTACAAAGGCCAGCGTGCCAAACACCACCTTCACGGCCCTGTTTACCTGCACCTTCAGGGAACCATATACCCATCCCCCTGGGTCCCTCTGTTCTACGATGCTCCCCAGGGCCCCACAATTCATTGTGTGAGTCAGGCCCCGGTTTAACTTTCCCAAATACTGGATCTCATACTATTGAGAGTTAAACTGTATCTGCCATTCCTCGGCCCGCTTCCCCAGCTGATATACAGTAGGTAGGTCAGGTTCACACTCCACAGCATCCATCTCCAGTTCGATGTCACCTGCAAACTCAGTAAACGCGTCGAGTGAACCTGACAGAAAGGGTGGGGCAGGGTGAAAGGATTTCTACCACTTCCCCCTCCCCACCTCCGCTCTGAACAGCCACTCCCCCCCCCCGAGACTGGGAATTGTCCCCCGCACACCACCCTCCTCTCGTCTGCCCTGCCGAATCACTGGGATGCCGTGCCAGAGATGGGATCGTGAAGACACGGCTGCGTGGAGAGGCCAGTGATGATGTTTGCTTCAGTGCGCTCCACCTCCACTGACAGGGGCTGGCTTAACTGAGGGTCTTCCGCACTCGGGCCCGTTCAGCACGGGTGATGCTTCTGGCATGGTTGGGGTCCCGATCCAGAGACCCCCGGCTCGTTTTTTTGCTGTGGAGAGTGGCTTCCTCATTACAGCACTCATCAGAGTTTCTGTCTGGAAGTGAGTCCAAGGAAGGTGCAGTGTGAAGGCAGATACAGCAGGGGGCAATGGTGAACTCGGCTGGGACCGTTCCCCGACACCGAGCTTAGGAGGGGATCACAGAAAAGGCACAGAGGCGTAGGGAAGGGAGGGATTGATCAAGTTGGGGAGCGGTGTAACGGAGAGAGGGTCACGGGGGGGGTCACAGAAATGGAGAGGGGTGCAGGGAAGGGATGGAGACAGGGAGGGGTATAAGGGATGGAGGGCACGGAAACTGAGGGGTGTGGGGGTGGGAAAGGGGGTCACAGAAATGGGTAGGGGAGGGACGGGGTCATGGAATCTGGTAGGTGTGTAAGGAGGAAGGGGTCACAAAGACGGAGGGGTGTAGGGCAGGACGGGAGAGGCATAGGGGAGGGAGGGGGTCTTGGAATCGTGGAAGGGTATAGGAGAGGTGGGGTCACGGAATTAGGGAGGAGTGTAGGGGAAGAGGGCTCACAGAGACAGAAGGGGTGTAGGAGAGGAGGGGTCGCAGAGACAGGAGGGGTGTAAGGGAACAGGGGGTAATGAAATTGGGGAGGGGTGTAGGGTTGGGGGCACAGAGACGGGGAGTATTTTTCATACCTGTGTACGCACGCATTCCCATGCGTTCCCATCCCATCTCCCGTGAGATTCCACCCCTCTCCCCAGTCCGAGCTGGCATGGGGCGTCCACAGACAGACGCAGTCAAAGACACAATGTATTCACAGTGGACAGTACAATCTGTTTATTACTGCGTTACTCTGGCCTTCTGTTGTCCCCCCTTCCACTTTCCGATGTTCCTGGCTGGCCAGTACTCCCACTGTATACAGCTCCCGACGGGGGTATTGTGATCCCCTCACCCTCCCCCTCCCCCTTTTTCCCACTCCCCTTCCGACTGGGCGACCATGAAGAAGCAGGGATGTCGGGGACTGGGAGGGGGAAGCTTGTAGGTGGTGGTGCCCCGCCCGCTGTCCTTGGTGGGAGAAAAGGGCCGTTTTGGGGTGGAGAGGGGGGGCTGGCAGTGCCGCACGCGTTCAATAACATGGCAGCCACACTGGTGAAGGGGGAGCAGGAGTGTTTCGGGAGGTGGACAGGGTGACGATTGCGCTGGCTGCACTGTTCCTGGTGACATCGAACCTCTGGAGAGTGGTTGGAGCCAAACTCAGCCCTCAGCAAGAGGGGAGTGTCCCATCACACTCCTGACTCGTAGATGGGGGGAGAGGGTAATGTGACGGATACGGAGTGCGTGGACTAACTCCGCCCTCAGCAAGTGGGGAGTGTCCCGTCACACTCCTGACTCGTAGATGGGGAGAGGGTAATGTGACAGATGCGGAGTGCGTGGACTAACTCCGCCCTCAGCAAGTGGGGAGTGTCCCGTCACACTCCTGACTCGTAGATGGGGGGAGGGTAATGTAATGGATGTGGAGTGTGTGGACTAACTCCACCCAGACAAGTGGGGAGTGTCCCGTCACACTCCTGACTCGTAGATGGGGGGGAAGGTAATGTGACGGATGCGGAGTGCGTGGACTAACTCCACTTAGGCAAGTGGGGAGTGTCCCGTCACACTCCTGACTCGTAGATGGGGGAGGGTAATGTGACGGATGCGGAGTGCGTGGACTAACTCCACTCAGGCAAGTGGGAAGTGTCCCGTCACACTCCTGACTCGTAGATGGGGGAGGGTAATGTGACGGATGCGGAGTGCGTGGACTAACTCCACCCAGGCAAGTGGGGAGTGTCCCGTCACACTCCTGACTCGTAGATGGAGAGAGGGTAATGTGACGGATTCGGAGTGCGTGGACTAACTCCACCCAGACAAGTGGGGAGTGTCCCGTCACACTCCTGACTCGTAGATGGGGAGAGGGTAATGTGACGGATGCGGAGTGCGTGGACTAACTCCACCCAGACAAGTGGGGAGTGTCCCGTCACACTCCTGACTCGTAGATGGGGGAGAGGGTAATGTGACGGATGCGGAGTGCGTGGACTTGCTCAGGCAAGTGGGGTGAGTTGGGCGAGATACAAGAATATAAATAGGCCTTTTGGCCCATCAAGTCTTCTCCACCATTCAATTTTCTTTCTCTACCCTGTTCCACTGCACTCTCCCTGAACCCCCTCGATTTACTAATGAAGAACCCATCAGTCTCTGCTTTAAACGTGCCCAATGACTCGGCCTCAGCACAGATTCACTACCCTCTGGTTAATGAATTTCCTCCTCTCAGTTCTGAAGAGATTGCCCTTTATGTTTGAGATTGTGCCCTTCCATCGTGGACTTCCAACTCATAGAAAAGTCACCCTCCTGATTTGTGGATGGGGGGGGGGGGAGGTAATGTGGCGGATGTGGAGTGAATGGACTAACTCCACCCAGGCAAATGGGGAGCGTCCCTTCACACTCCTGAATTGTGGATTGGAGGGTAGGTAATGTGGCGGATGTGGGGTGCATGGACCAACTCCAGCCAGGCAAGTGGGGTGTGTCCTCTCACACTCCTGACTTGTAAATAGAGGGGAGCCGATGTGATAGATGTGGAGTGCATGGACTAATCACACCCGGACAAGTGGGGAGTGTCCCATCCGACTCTTGACTTATAGACAGGAGTGCCCCATCATGTCCTGGCTTGTAGATAGGGGAGGTTCATGCTGTGGACACTGTATGTGTGGACTAACTCCATCGAGGGCAACGTCTTGTCCGGCACACTCCTGAATTGTAGATGTGAGTTAAAGGTAATGTGGCGGATGCGGAGTGTATGGACTAATTCCAACCAGACGTGGGTGGGGTTGGGCGGGACCTGTCCTCAGTCGCCCCCCTTGGTGGTGTCTCCATTCTGGGAGCGCTGGGACACGCGGGAGGCGAGGCTGGCCACCGTGGCTGCTGCCTTGAAGCTCCTCTTGCGCCGCTGGACGTTCTGCTCAGGGTGGAAGGTAATGACGTAGACCTTGGGAGCGTAGAGCATGCCCAGGCAGACCGAGGCACTCAGGCTCAGCGACACCGTCAGGGTGGTGGTCTGAATGAACATCTGCAGAGCAGGAAGGACAAGAGAGCAGAGTCAAAACCCGGAGCGGGGAAAGAACAGGGACCGGAGTGGGGAGACACCAGGGACCGGAGTAGGTAGCTCCAAAACCCGGAGCGGGGAGACACCAGGGACCGGAGTGGGTAGCTCCAAAACCCGGAGCGGGGAGACACCAGGGACCGGAGTAGGTAGCTCCAAAACCCGGAGCGGGGAGAAACCAGGGACCGGAGTGGGTAGCTCCAAAACCCGGAGCGGGGAGACACCAGGGACCGGAGTGGGTAGCTCCAAAACCCGGAGAGGGGAGACACCAGGGACCGGAGTAGGTAGCTCCAAAACCCGGAGCGGGGAGAAACCAGGGACCGGAGTGGGTAGCTCCAAAACCCGGAGAGGGGAGACACCAGGGACCGGAGTGGGTAGCTCCAAAACCCGGAGCGGGGAGAAACCAGGGACCGGAGTGGGTAGCTCCAAAACCCGGAGCGGGGAGACACCAGGGACCGGAGTGGGTAGCTCCAAAACCCGGAGCGGGGAGAAACCAGGGACCGGAGTGGGTAGCTCCAAAACCCGGAGCGGGGAGAAACCAGGGACCGGAGTGGGTAGCTCCAAAACCCGGAGCCTGAACCGGTCCAGAGCCCACCTGCCCCCCACCAAAAATACACACTCATTCACCCCCTCCACTGCCCCAGCCCCTCACCCAATACCTCCTTCAACCCTCCCCAACCCTACCACCTCTTCCCTATTTCATTCCACACTTCCCTCACTCCACCCACCCCTCAATTGCTCATCCTCTCACCTCTGACCCAAACCTTCCTCCCCTCCTCCTCCATCTCCATCCCTGAAATACCTTACTCCATCCCCCCTTGAATCCATTTCTCCATCCCCTCCCCAATCCTCATCCTCAATCCCCCTCCTCCATCTCCCTCCCCAATCCTCCTCCTCTATCTCCTTCCCCGATCCCCTCCTCCATCTCCTTCCCCGATCCCCTCCTCCATCTCCTTCCACGATCCTCTTCCTCCATTTCCCTTCCGATCCCCCCTCCATCTCCCCATCCCCCTCCTCCATCTCCTTCCCCGATCCCCATCTTCCATTTCCCTTCCGATCCCCCTCCTCCATTTCCCTTCCGATTCCCCATCCTCCATCTCCCTCCCCGATCTCCCTCCTTCACCTCCCCCTCCTCCATCTCCTTCCCCCGATCTCCCTCCTCCACCTCCTTCCCCCAATCCCCCTCCTCCATCTCCCTCCCCGATCTCCCTCCTTCACCTCCCCTCCTCCATCTCCTTCCCCCGATCCCCCTCCTCCATCTCCCTCCGCGATCTCCCTCCTTCACCTCCCCCTCCACCATCTCCTTCCCCCGATCTCCCTCCTCCATCTCCTTCCCCGCTCTCCTCCATCTCCTTCCCCCGATCCCCCTCCACCATCTCCTTCCCCGATCCCCCTCCAACATCTCCCTCTCCGATCCCCATCCTCCATCTTCCTCCCCGATCTCCCTCCTTCACCTCACCCTCCTCCATCTCCTTCCCCCGATCTCCCTCCTCCATCTCCTTCCCCCGATCTCCCTCCTCCATCTCCCTCCCCGACCCCCTCCCCGATCTCCCTCCTTCACCTCCCCTCCTCCATCTCCTTCCCCCGATCTCCCTCCTCCATCTCCTTCCCCCAATCCCCCTCCTCCCTCCCGATGCCCCCTCCCCTACACTACCCGATCCCCCTCCCCTACACTACCCGATCCCCCTCCCCTACACTCCCCGATTCCCCCTTCCCTACACTACCCGATCCCCCTCCCCTACACTACCCGATCCCCCTCCCCTACACTACCCGATCCCCCCTCCCCAACACTCCCCGATCCCCCCTCCCCTACACTACCCGATCCCCCCTCCCCTACACTACCCGATCCCCCCTCCCCTACACTCCCCGATCCCCCCACCCCTACACTTCCCGATCCCCCCTCCCCTACACTCCCCGATCCCCCCCTACACTAACCGATCCCCCCTCCCCTACACTCCCCGATCCCCCCCTACACTAACCGATCCCCCCTCCCCTACACTACCCGATCCCCCTCCCCTACACTCCCCGATCCCCCTCCCCTACACAACCCGATCCCCCCTCCCCTACTCTACCCGATCCCCCTCCCCTACACTCCCCGATCCCACCACCCCTACACTCCCCGATCCCCCCTCCCCTACAATCCCCGATCCCACCACCCCTACACTCCCCGATCCCCCCTCCCCTACAATCCCCGATCCCCCCACCCCTACACTAACCGATCCCCCCTCCCCTACACTCCCCGATCCCCCCACCCCTACACTCCCCGATCCCCCCTCCCCTACAATCCCCGATCCCCCCACCCCTACACTAACCGATCCACCCTCCCCTACACTCCCCGATCCCCCCACCCCTACACTTCCCGATCCCCCCTCCCCTACACTCCCCGATCCCCCCTCCCCTACACTACCCGAGCCCCCTCCCCTACACTCCCCGATCCCTCCTCCCCTACACTCCCCGATCCCCCCACCCATACACTAACAAATCCCCCCTCCCCTACACTCCCCGATCCCCCCACCCCTACACTTCCCGATCCCCCCTCCCCTACACTCCCCGATCCCCCCCTACACTAACCAATCCCCCCTCCCCTACACTAACCAATCCCCCCTCCCCTACACTACCCGATCCCCCTCCCCTACACTCCCCGATCCCCCCCTACACTAACCGATCCCCCCTCCCCTACACTACCCGATCCCCCTCCCCTACACTCCCCGATCCCCCCTCCCCTACACAACCCGATCCCCCCTCCCCTACTCTACCCGATCCCCCTCCCCTACACTCCCCGATCCCCCCTCCCCTACACTCCCCGATCCCCCCACCCCTACACTAACCGATCCCCCCTCCCCTACACTCCCCGATCCCCCCACCCCTACACTTCCCGATCCCCCCTCCCCTACACTCCCCGATCCCCCCTCCCCTACACTCCCCGATCCCCCTCCCCTACACTACCCGATCCCCCCTCCCCTACACTACCCGATCCCCCTCCCCTACACTCCCCGATCCCCCCTCCCCTACACTACCCGATCCCCCTCCCCTACACTCCCCGATCCCCCCTCCCCTACACTCCCCGATCCCCCCACCCCTACACTAACCGATCCCCCCTCCCCTACACTCCCCGATCCCCCCACCCCTACACTTCCCGATCCCCCCTCCCCTACACTCCCCGATCCACCCTCCCCTACACTACCCGATCCCCCCTCCCCTACACTACCCGATCCCCCCTCCCCTACACTCCCCGATCCCCCCACCCCTACACTTCCCGATCCCCCCTCCCCTACACTCCCCGATCCCCCTCCCCTACACTCCCCGATCCCCCCTCCCCTACACTCCCCGATCCCCCCTCCCCTACACTCCTCGATCACCCTCCCCTACACTACCCGATCCCCCCTCCCCTACACTACCCGATCCACCTCCCCTACACTCCCCGATCCCCCCTCCCCTACACTCCCCGATCCCCCCTCCCCTACACTAACCGATCCCCCCTCCCCTACACTCCCCGATCCCCCCACCCCTACACTTCCCGATCCCCCCTCCCCTACACTCCCCGATCCCCCCCCTACACTAACCGATCCCCCCTCCCCTACACTACCCGATCCCCCTCCCCTACACTCCCCGATCCCCCCCTACACTAACCGATCCCCCCTCCCCTACACTAACCGATCCCCCCTCCCCTACACTCCCCGATCCCCCTCCCCTACACTCCCCGATCCCCCTCCCGTACACTCCCCGATCCCCCTCCCCTACACTCCCCGATCCCCCCTCCCCTACTCTACCCGATCCCCCTCCCCTACACTCCCCGATCCCCCCTCCCCTACTCTACCCGATCCCCCTCCCCTACACTCCCCGATCCCCCCTCCCCTACACTCCCCGATCCCCCCACCCCTACACTAACCGATCCCCCCTCCCCTACACTCCCCGATCCCCCCACCCCTACACTTCCCGATCCCCCCTCCCCTACACTCCCCGATCCCCCCTCCCCTACACTCCCCGATCCCCCTCCCCTACACTACCCGATCCCCCCTCCCCTACACTCCCCGATCCACCTCCCCTACACTCCCCGATCCCCTCTCCCCTACACTCCCTGATCCCCCCTCCCCTACACTCCCCGATCCCCCTCCCCTACACTCCCCGATCCCTCCTCCCCTACACTCCCCGATCCCCCCTCCCCTACACTCCCCGATCCCCCCTCCCCTACACTACCCGATCCCCCCTCCCCTACACTCCCCGATCCCCCCTGCCCTACACTCCCCGATCCCCCTGCCCTACACACCCCGATCCCTCCTCCCCTACACTCCCCGATCCCCCTCCCCTACACTACCCTGATCCCCCCACCCCTACACTCCCCGATCCCCCCTCCCCTACACTCCCCGATTCCCCCTCCCCTACACTCCCCGATCCCCCTCCCCTACACTCCCCGATCCCCCCTCCCCTACACTCCCCGATCCCCCCTCCCCTACACTCCCCGATCCCCCTCCCCTACACTCCCCGATCCCCCCTCCCCTACACTCCCCGATCCCCCCACCCCTACACTACCCTGATCCCCCCTCCCCTACACTCCCCGATTCCCCCTCCCCTACACTCCCCGATCCCCCTCCCCTACACTCCCCGATCCCCCCTCCCCTACACTCCCCGATCCCCCCTCCCCTACACTCCCCGATCCCCCCTCCCCTACACTCCCCGATTCCCCCTCCCCTACACTCCCCGATCCCCCTCCCCTACACTCCCCGATCCCCCTCCCCTACACTCCCCGATCCCCCTCTCCTACACTCCCCGATCCCCCCTGCCCTACACTCCCCGATCCCCCCTCCCCTACACTCCCCGATCCCCCCTCCCCTACACTCCCCGATCCCCCTCCCCTACACTCCCCGATCCCCCTGCCCTACACTCCCCGATCCCCCTCTCCTACACTCCCCGATCCCCCCTGCCCTACACTCCCCGATCCCCCCTCCCCTACACTCCCCGATCCCCCCTCCCCTACACTCCCCGATCCCCCTGCCCTACACTCCCCGATCCCCCTCTCCTACACTCCCCGATCCCCCCTGCCCTACACTCCCCGATCCCCCCTCCCCTACACTCCCCGATCCCCCTGCCCTACACTCCCCGATCCCCCTCTCCTACACTCCCCGATCCCCCCTGCCCTACACTCCCCGATCCCCCCTCCCCTACACTCCCCGATCCCCCCTCCCCTACACTCCCCGATCCCCCTGCCCTACACTCCCCGATCCCCCCTCCCCTACACTCCCCGATCCCCCCTCCCCTACACTCCCCGATCCCCCCTCTCCTACACTCCCCGATCCCCCCTGCCCTACACTCCCCGATCCCCCCTCCCCTACACTCCCCGATCCCCCCTCCCCTACACTCCCCGATCCCCCTGCCCTACACTCCCCGATCCCCCCTCCCCATCCCCTCCGCCTCTCGCTGCACTCACCTTGTCGGCAGACTGCGCGGTGCCGAAGAATATGGGCACGAAGGCGAGCCACACCACACACGTGGTGTACATGGTGAAGCCGATCGGCTTGGCCTCGTTGAAGGACGACGGCACCCGGCGGCTCTTCACCGCGTACACGGTGCAGGTCAGCATCAGCGCCAGACTGTAGGCCAGGCAGCCGGCCACCGCCACCTCGGACATGTCGCAGCGCAGCAGGCCGCGGGCCAGCTCCGGCTCGGCCGCCCGGCCCTCCGCGTAGTCGACGGCGGCCCGCGGCGGCTGCACGGCCAGCCAGATGCAGGAGCCGAGCAGCTGCGGCGAGGCCAGGGCCGCCGTGATGGCCAGCTGCGACGAGGGGCTGATGAACGGCGGCGGGGTCACCGAGCGCTTGCCCTGCTCGAAGATGCGGTAGATGCGGTTGGTCTTGGTCAGCAGAGCCGCGTAGGTCAGGCTGGTGCCGAGGCCGAGGAGCAGGCGGCGCAGGGCGCAGACGGCGGTGCTGGGCTCGGCCAGCAGCGGGAAGGTGGTGCCGTACACCAGCGAGAGCCCGGTCAGCAGGACGTAGCTGAGCTCCCGGCCCGAGGCGCGCACGATCGGCGTGTCGTGGTACCGGACGAAGGTGCCCACCGTGAACAGGGTGGCGCCGATGCCGGCCAGCGCCAGGGAGAGCGGCGTGGCGGCCCAGGCCGAGCCCCACTCCAGCCTCACCACCGGGGTGGGCACGCAGCCGGTGCGGTTGGCGTTGGGCCGCTGCTCCAGCGGGCACACCTGGCACTCGGTCTCGCTCAGCTGGTAGCGGTAGCCGTCGCAAGGCTCGCAGTGCCAGCAGCACGGCACGCCCTTCACCATCTTCTTGGCTTCGCCCAGGCGGCAGGGCAGGCTGCAGACCGACGGCGGGATGTCCTGTGTACCGCCCGCCCACCGCATCTCCTCCACCTGAGGGAAAGAGCGGAGAGACAGAGAGAGAGAGGGGGGGTGTCACCTACCGTCCCGTCACACACTCCCGGGGTCAGACACAGAGTGAAGCTCCCTCCACACCGTCCCGTCACACACTCCCGGGGTCAGACACAGAGTGAAACTCCCTCCACACCGTCCCATCACACACTCCTGGGGTCAGACACAGAGTGAAGCTCCCTCCACACTGTCCCATCACTCACTCCCGGGGTCAGACACAGAGTGAAGCTCCCTCCACACCGTCTCATCACACACTCCCGGGGTCAGACACAGAGTGAAGCTCCCTCCTCACCGTCCCATCACACACTCCCGGATCAGACACAGAGTGAAGCTCCCTCCACCGTCCCATCACACACTCCCGGGATCAGACACAGAGTGAATCTCCCTCCACACCGTCCCATCACACACTCCCGGGGTCAGACACAGAGTGAATCTCCCTCCACACCGTCCCATCACACACTCCCGGGATCAGACACAGAGTGAATCTCCCTCCACACCGTCCCATCACACACTCCCGGGGTCAGACACAGAGTGAAACTCCCTCCACACCGTCCCATCACACACTCCCGGGGTCAGACACAGAGTGAATCTCCCTCCACACCGTCCCATCACACACTCCCGGGGTCAGACACAGAGTGAAACTCCCTCCACACCGTCCCATCACACACTCCCGGGGTCAGACACAGAGTGAATCTCCCTCCACACCGTCCCATCACACACTCCCGGGGTCAGACACAGAGTGAAACTCCCTCCACACCGTCCCATCACACACTCCCGGGGTCAGACACAGAGTGAAGCTCCCTCCACTCCGTCCCATCACACACTCCCGGGGTCAGACACAGAGTGAAGCTCCCTCCACACCGTCCCATCACACACTCCCGGGGTCAGACACAGAGTGAATCTCCCTCCACACCGTCCCATCACACACTCCCGGGATCAGACACAGAGTGAATCTCCCTCCACACCGTCCCATCACACACTCCCGGGGTCAGACACAGAGTGAAACTCCCTCCACACCGTCCCATCACACACTCCCGGGGTCAGACACAGAGTGAATCTCCCTCCACACCGTCCCATCACACACTCCCGGGGTCAGACACAGAGTGAAACTCCCTCCACACCGTCCCATCACACACTCCCGGGGTCAGACACAGAGTGAATCTCCCTCCACACCGTCCCATCACACACTCCCGGGGTCAGACACAGAGTGAAACTCCCTCCACACCGTCCCATCACACACTCCCGGGGTCAGACACAGAGTGAAGCTCCCTCCACTCCGTCCCATCACACACTCCCGGGGTCAGACACAGAGTGAAGCTCCCTCCACACTGTCCCATCACACACTCCCGGGGTCAGATACAGAGTGAAGCTCCCTCCACTCCGTCCCATCACACACTCCCGGGGTCAGATACAGAGTGAAGCTCCCTCCACACTGTCCCATCACACACTCCCAGGGTCAGACACAGAGTGAAGCTCCCTCCACACTGTCCCATCACACACTCCCAGGGTCAGACACAGAGTGAAGCTCCCTCCACACTGTCCCATCACACACTCCCAGGGTCAGACACAGAGTGAAGCTCCCTCCACACGGTCCCATCACACTCTCCCAGGGTCAGACACAGAGTGGAGCTGTTCTGATTGCGCTGGGAGAAATCGGGGAAAAACTACTTTATGAAGGTCTTGAATTGCTTGAAAATTGGTTTCCAACATCCCTTGAACTTCTAAGTGAGCGGCTGGTTTAGAGTGGAAGCTTCATTTGGAGTTTTTCTGCCAGTTTGGACAGGGTTCGTTGACGGCTTCGAACTGCGTAGCACTCTGCTGTGGCCGCTGGCGACTCGCCGGGAAGCAGGTTCGCTCCCAAAACCGGAGGCAAACGATGTTGTTTGTCCCCCACTGACATCGGGGCAACCTCCTTCCATCTCTATCGTCGGGATTCTCGTTCGCTGTTGGAGCCGAACCGTCGTTTGAGACGTCTCGACCTCTCACGGCCTGGAAGTTCGGCGGGACTAACGGAGCCTTTCCTGGCGTTGGAATCTCTGGCACGGAGCCAGCAAGGTACCGTCGAGTACAAACTTTTCCTGCCAGTGACTCAACTCACTCCAGGACTTTCTAACCAGCACCACCGTATCATTCTCGGTTCGGACACAGAAGTAACATGCCGGACCGGTCTGCCGGGAGTCGCGGGCCTTCGGGGAGTTATGCAAAGACGGCTGCCTCTCCGGCCTCGGACAACGCCCTGTTTCGGATAGTGAAAGTTGAACGCGGGGTGCAATGTATTTTGCGAACTGGAACTACGCTGGAAAAGTGCGCGGAGGCCATGGAGGACTTGTTGGGGAGAGATGGTGTTTTGGCCACTGAGAAGGAGTTCGGGAAGGCGGTGTTTTACCTGAGGAATGATGAGTTGGTGCATCGGGCCCTCAGTAGAGGGATCACGGTGGAGAACATCTTTTTACAGATGGAGCTAGTGACAGCTCCCACACAACGCATCGTCCTCGGTCCTTTCATCCCCAACGAGGACCTGCTTCCCACATTGGCCCGCTTGGGGCAAGTACGGTCAGAGATAACTGCCATCAGGCACAAATTTAAGAGACGCACCCTCCGTACCGTAATCTCTTTCCGGCAACAGGTATTCATGAAACTGGAAAGGGAGGATGAAGTTGAGGGCCGGTTCACTGTCCGGCACGAGGGGGTAGATTATCAGGTGTATTGGAGCTCTGAGCGCCCACGGTGCCAAGCGTGCGGGGAGGTGGGGCACTTTCGGAGGGACTGTCCTAGCACCCGAAAACCCAGGGAGTCCACTTCGGGAACCAGTGCCCCAGCTACCTCTGCCCCTGATCCCATCCCTGCTCCAACACCTGTGCCGACCCCTGCTCCTGCTCCTGCCCCTGACCCTGTCTCTAACCCTGCCCCTATTCCTACGTCTGCTCCTACCCCTGTGGTTCAGGCGGGTGATCCTGGGGCTACGTGTGGGGAGGTTCAGGCGAGGGACGGGGTGGAGTCCGGGCAGGGCAAGAAAGCGAGGAAGAAGTCGAAACACGTGAAGAAGTCGACCCCCGAGACCGCAGAGCTCACGTCCATTTGCCCTGAGGTGGAGAGGGAGGCTCGGGGAAGCGTACGGTTAGACGGGGCGATAGGAGCGGAGAGTACCGCGCTGTCGGTGAATTCCGCACCTGTGTGCTCCTCCGGCTTGAAAAGGAGATGGGATTGTTCCCCCAAGAGGGCAGAGAATTTAGATGAGGGGGAGTCCCAGAAAGGGGTGGGGATCCGGGTGGGAGTTGTGTCTAACCCTGAATCCCCAGATGTAGACACCAGTCCTGGGGTGGGTGGTGTGGTTGTGCATGAAGCTAGTGCTGGGCCTGTTTGCACGCCTAAAACAGACCTGGAGCCCTCCACCCAGGACTTAGCAGTCAGCGCCTCCCTGGAGGCAAATGTATTAAGTAGTACAGGTGGAGAGGAGACCAGGCTCTCTCACAGTCAGCATCCGGCTGCCAGTGAATCCATTGGGCCAGAGCTGCTGGGGTCCCCTTCATGCCTGTCTCCTGGGGAGGGTGATGTACCCTGCATGCCGACCCCATCAACTAATGGCCTGCAGGGAGTCCCTTGGGATTTTCCCTCCATCGTCGCAACTGTGGGTAAGACTGCTGCGACGGTGGAGCGGGAAGGTATAGGGGAGGTACCCACTGTGCAGTGTAGGTTACAGGGGCAGCCACCTTATACACCACCTGAGGAGGACGGTGGGGGATCTGTCTGCAGTGAGGGGTTGGAGGGGGATTCACTTGACAGCGAGACAATGGACATCCTCACCCCTCCAGAGAAGTCCCCATTGATACTTGTGGAGGAGATCAGAGAGTTTATTCACTCCTCTGTGGGTGCAAAGCATCGGCCTAAACTAGCCTCGCTTCGCTGGCCTAGCATGCCGAGGCTGGTGAAGTCCCTGAGGGTCATCCTCAGACGGAAGGGGAAGGGGAAGAGGAATGCTGTGTCAGGGAATGGCAGGCAGCAGCTGAAATCCTTCCTGGATGACCTGGTGCGGGACATCAGGATGAAAAGCAGCCTCGCTCCTTCGGGAGATGGTGGGTCACAGGGTAGCGATGGTAGCAGTCGGGCCCGGAAAGCAAAGGATATTCTCGGTTTTCTTCGGGAGAGTGCGGCTGAGGGCGCCATCGCTCTCAGTGGGAAGGGGACTGGGGCTGAGGCCTAGTGTGCTCCCGACTTGAAGCTTACCATAGCTAGTCTCAATGTAAACGGTAGCAGGGGCTCTCTCCGCAGGTATAACAGTCTCTCAGTCCTCAGGGACGGGAGATACGCGGTGAGTTTCCTGCAGGAAACCCATACCACCCCGGGGGACGAGTCCGCTTGGCTCCTGGAGTGGCAGGGCGGGGTCTACATGAGTCACCTTAGCTCCAACTCTAGCGGGGTGGCGATCCTGTTAGCCCCAACCTTCCGGCCAGAAATCGTAGGAGTCCAAGATGTTGTGCCCGGCCGTCTGCTCCACCTGGCTGTGCGCCTGGATGGAGTACCGTTACATTTTATCAACGTGTACGCTCCGAGGCGCGGGGTGATGCAGACGCGCCTATTCTGTCAGCTGTCCACCTTGCTGAGTGCCATCGACCCGGGGGACTGCGTCGTCCTCGGGGGAGACTTCAACTGTACCCTCGAGGTGGAGGACCGCTCGGGCCTCCAACGCGACCCAGCATCGGCGAAAAAGTTAAAGGAGCTTGTCGGCTCCTTTGACTTGGTGGACAGCTGGCGGAATCTTCACCCTGACTCTAGCGCCTTCTCCAGAAGATCTAGAGAGGGGGGTTCCCGGATAGACCGCCTGTATATCTCTCGGGCTTATGTCTCCAGCGTGTCGGCTTCCTCCATGCGGCCGGTGTCGTGCTCGGATCATCACCTTGTGTGGATGGAATTTACTCCTCTGCACCCTCGGGTGGGATCCGGGTATTGGCACTTTAACAACCGGCTGCTGGAGGACAGCCGATTCCGGGATTCATTCCGAGCGTTCTGGGCCACCTGGAGAGGGAGACGGAGAGAGTTTGGCTCCCTACGGCTGTGGTGGGATGTGGGCAAGGCCCACATCCGGTTTTTATGTCGGGAGTACACTAGGGGGTCGACGAAGAGGCGGGGGTCTGAGATTGAGCTGCTTGAGAGAGCGTTGCTTGACCTGGAGTCCCGTCTTGGTTCGACCGGTGGAGACCATCAAACGTGGCAGGAATACCAGGAGAAGAAGGACGCACTCAGGAATCTGCAGCTTCAGCAGTCCCGAGGTGCGTATGTGAGGTCGCGGATCCAAATGCTGCAAGATTTGGACCGCGGCTCACCCTTCTTCTACTCGTTGGAGAAGTGGCGGGGAGTTCAAAAGCAGCTGGTGGAGCTACTGGCTGCTGATGGCTCCTCCATCACGGATCCTGACGAAATTATCGAAGAAGTCCGCACTTTCTATCGGTCCTTACTCTCACCGGATCCGTCAAATGCGGGGGCGTGCAGTGAGGTCTGGGAAGATTTGCCAAAGGTCAGCCCTGATGACGCAGCGCGTCTGGACGCCTCCCTGACTGGGGAGGAGCTGTCTGCTGCCCTTCGGCAACTCCGGAGGGGTAAGTCCCCTGGCTTAGATGGTCTGAGTGTGGAGTTTTATCAGGCTTTTTGGGATGTCCTGGGGGTCGATTACAGCCTTGTTCTAGGGGAGAGCCTAGCCACCGGGGAATTGCCCCTCTCATGGCGGAGAGCTGTCGTGGTCCTGCTGCCCAAGAAGGGAGACCTTCGCCTGCTAACGAACTGGCGCCCGATCTCCCTCTTGTGCACGGACTACAAGATCTTCGCCCGGGCAATGGCCAACCGTCTTGGTACAGTACTGAGACAGGTGATTCATCCTGACCAATCTTACACAGTCCCGGGCCGCTCCATCCAGGACAATGTCCACCTAGTACGGGACCTGATCCACCTGCACCAGGAGACTGGGACCCCGGCAGTGTTTCTTTCTCTTGACCAGGAGAAGGCGTTTGACCGGGTAGACCACAGTTTCCTGGTGGGCACTCTGCAGGCCTTTGGGCTCGGACCACACTTTGTGGCCCGAGTTCGGCTCCTCTACTCTGCCGCAGAGTGCCTTGTTAAGGTCAATGGATCACTGGCAGCACCCATTCCCTTCAGGAGAGGAGTACGTCAGGGATGCCCCATGTCCGGTCAATTGTATGCGATCTGTGTCGAGCCATTCCTGAGCCTCCTACGGCGAAGACTGACAGGTCTGGTTCTGCGTGAACCGGACATGGAGGTCGTCCTCTCGGCCTACGCCGATGATGTACTCCTCATGATGACAGATCCCAATGACCTGCGGAAGATGCGCGAGTGCCAAGACGTTTTCTCGGCGGCATCCTCCGCCAGGATCAACAGGGCGAAATGTTCCGGACTCTTAGTGGGTCAGTGGCAGGTGGACTCCCTGCCGGAGGAGATGAGAGCTTTTGAGTGGAGTACTCGGCGTCTCCTCTATCGGAGTCTACCTGAGTCCTTCTGGGGAGACCTGGCTGGCGAACTGGCAGGACCTGGAGATGAAAGTCATGGCCCGGCTGGGGCGCTGGTCAGGCCTTCTCAGGGTGCTTTCCTATCGAGGCAGGGTGGTGGTCATAAACCAGCTGGTGGCCTCCATGTTGTGGTATCGGATGGTCACCTTGGTCCCTCCTGCCCCGTTTGTTGCAAGACTGCAGAGGAAATTAGTGGACTTCTTCTGGGGCAACAGGAAACACTGGGTCTCTGCAGCGGTCTTGAGTCTCCCAGTGGGAGAGGGCGGACAGTCGCTGGTGTGCGTCCGAACGCAGCTGGCGGCTCTCCGCCTCAGGACTCTGCAGAGATTCCTGTACGCCGAGCACCCTCCCAGGTGGCACGTGCTGGCGACTTTCTTCCTCCGGAGGGGCTGCTGTCTTCATGAAGACATGCGGCTACCACCGGCGGGTGTCAGCCGTACTGCTTTGCGGAGTCTGCCCGGCTTCTATCAGGACCTACTGAGAGTCTGGAACATGGTCGCCTCAGGCCGGGAATCCCCTCCTCAGGCGGAGGGCGGGGTCCTGGCCGGCCCTTGCCCTACCTCAGTGGCTGTCGGTGCGGCTCAGTTGTGTGGACCGACTCAGGCCGAGCTGCTGGTGGGGCCCAGACCCCGCAATCTTCTCCGGGAGCCGTGTCCACACAACCTGAGCCGTCTCTCATCGATACCCACAGTCCCATTCAGGGATGCAAGTAGGAGGTATCTGTATGGGCTGCTGCTCCACACCCTCCACTTCCTTGCCCTTGTACACCGTCCCGACCCGCCATGGCGGTCGGTCCTTCCACCCAGAGGTGAGGAGGGTCCCCACTGGAAGTCCCTTTACGCCGGGGTTCTTCCCAAGCACCTGGGGGATCTCGGCTGGAGGGTACTGCATAGGGCAGTGCCCTGCAATAAGTTCTTCAGTTTGTACATGGATCTCCCACCCGCATGCCACTTCTGCGGCTGGAGGAGACTGTGTACCACATGTACATGGAGTGTGTGAGGCTGCAGCCTCTTTTTGCGTATTTGCGTGGGCTGCGTCTCGCCTTCTGGCTGCATTTTAGTCCCACCCTGTTTATATATGGTCATCCAGTAAGGAAGGGGGCATGGAGGGATGAGGATACCCTAGTCAACTTGCTCCTGGGGCTGGCGAAATCCGCCATCCGTGGGTCTTGGAAACGGGTGGCGGGAGGATCTCCCCGGGCAGACTGCCTGGCAATGTTTAGGGGGTATGTTTGTGCCCGGGTAACTATTGAAAAAGAACACGCGCAGTCCACAGCGGCCTTGGAGGAGTTTCGAGACCGTTGGGCTCCGCGGGGTGTAAATGCCATCGTAGATAGGGATGGCAACATTCTGGTGTAATGTCTACTGTCTATTTGTAGTGCAGTAATTGTGTTTGCCACTGTTTTGTATATATTGTATAGCACCAAAATTTGTAATAAAGGATTTTGTAATAAAAAAAAAGGGTCAGACACAGAGTGAAGCTCCCTCCACACCATCCCATCACACACTCCCGGGGTCAGACACAGAGTGAAGCTCCCTCCACACCATCCCATCACACACTCCCGGGGTCAGACACAGAGTGAAACTCCCTCCACACCGTCCCATCACACACTCCCGGGGTCAGACACAGAATTAAGCTCCCTCCACACCGTCCCATCACACACTCCCGGGGTCAGACACAGAGTGAAGCTCCCTCCACACCGTCCCATCACACACTCCCGGGGTCAGACACAGAGTGAAGCTCCCTCCACACCGTCCCATCACACACTCCCGGGGTCAGACACAGAGTGAAGCTCCCTCCACACCATCCCACCACACACTCCCGGGGTCAGACACAGAGTGAAGCTCCCTCCACACCATCCCATCACAGACTCCCAGGGTCAGACACAGAGTGAAGCTCCCTCCACACCATCCCATCACACACTCCCGGGGTCAGACACAGAGTGAAGCTCCCTCCACACCATCCCATCACACACTCCCGGGGTCAGACACAGAGTGAAGCTCCCTCCACACCATCCCATCACACACTCCCGGGGTCAGACACAGAGTGAAGCTCCCTCCACACCGTCCCATCACACACTCCCGGGGTCAGACACAGAGTGAAGCTCCCTCCACACCGTCCCATCACACACTCCCGGGGTCAGACACAGAGTGAAGCTCCCTCCACACCGTCCCGTCACACACTCCCGGGGTCAGACACAGAGTGAAGCTCCCTCCACACCGTCCCATCACACACTCCCGGGGTCAGACACAGAGTGAAGCTCCCTCCACACCGTCCCATCACACACTCCCGGGGTCAGACACAGTGAAGCTCCCTCCACACCGTCCCACCACACACTCCCGGGGTCAGACACAGAGTGAAGCTCCCTCCACACCATCCCATCACAGACTCCCGGGGTCAGACACAGTGAAGCTCCCTCCACACCATCCCATCACACACTCCCAGGGTCAGACACAGAGTGAAGCTCCCTCCACACCATCCCATCACACACTCCCGGGGTCAGACACAGAGTGAAGCTCCCTCCACACCATCCCATCACACACTCCCGGGGTCAGACACAGAGTGAAGCTCCCTCCACACCATCCCACCACACACTCCCGGGGTCAGACACAGAGTGAAGCTCCCTCCACACCATCCCATCACAGACTCCCAGGGTCAGACACAGAGTGAAGCTCCCTCCACACCATCCCATCACACACTCCCGGGGTCAGACACAGAGTGAAGCTCCCTCCACACCATCCCATCACACACTCCCGGGGTCAGACACAGAGTGAAGCTCCCTCCACACCTTCCCATCACACACTCCCGGGGTCAGACACAGAGTGAAGCTCCCTCCACACCATCCCATCACACACTCCCGGGGTCAGACACAGAGTGAAGCTCCCTCCACACCATCCCATCACACACTCCCAGGGTCAGACACAGAGTGAAGCTCCCTCCACACCATCCCATCACACACTCCCGGGGTCAGACACAGAGTGAAACTCCCTCCACACTGTCCCATCACACACTCCCGGAGTCAGACACAGTGAAGCTCCCTCCACACTGTCCCATCACACACTCCCGGAGTCAGACACAGTGAAGCTCCCTCCACACTGTCCCATCACACACTGCCGGGGTCAGACACAGAGTGAAGCTCCCTCCACACTGTCCCATCACACACTCCCGGAGTCAGACACAGTGAATCTCCCTCCACACTGTCCCATCACACACTCCCGGAGTCAGACACAGTGAAGTTCTCTCTCTGAATACCGGGTGACAGACTCTGAGGCCAGTTAGCACCAGATTGTGGTCAGAATGAACAGCTTGTGAATTCACATTAGAAGCATCGGCCCTCCTGCAAACCCAGACGCACATCAATTTAATTGCATTGTTAGCAAACCACTTAACAAGCGGAGCGGAGCCGCTCTAATTTGTTAATGGATCTGGGGGGTTGGGTGTTTGCAGTGCCAGCGATTAATCCCAAATCGCTGCTTGCTAAATCTCCCTGCCCATTAAATCGGTTCTTGCTAAATCTGTGTTAATTCCCGAGTTTTAAATGCAGAGGCGCTCTGCGCTCCCGGAGGACTGTTCAACCTTGGTTGGTTTCATTTTCCCTCTGCCCGCAGCCCAGTTTTCTAAAGCTTTAATCCGTTAACTCTTTCCGGGCTGCTTCGGAGGCGGTACCTCGAGGAGCGGGTGGGAGTGTGCGGAAGCCCATCCCAGTGAAGCCCCACGGGTGTGTGGCTGGGGTCCCGGCTCCGCGACCCGACTGCTCTATTCCGGCCCAAAGGGGCGGGGGAACCCAGCTGGGTCGACCCGTCCTTCACGGTGCAAGGCACCCGGGTTCAATTCCTGCCGCCGCCCGCTCTTCCCGGGACCGCGCCGTTTTCATCCCAGGTTTCAAAGACCTGGCGGGGTGGGCAGGTTTATTGGCCGTTGGAGATTATACCGTGATTAGAGCCGATTTCGCGCTGTGCCTCAGTGAACAGATATTCTCTCTCATCCGGGCGGCACTGTATCTGGAGAGGCCGGGAAGTCGCAGAATTGAACAGCACCCTAATGCATGCTGACCGAAATTCCCACCCACGCCAGTAACTTTGGCCCACATCCCCCTTAACTAGGAGTCCCCAACCTTTTTTTTAATGCCGTAGACCCTTGCCGTTAACCGAGAGAGAGGAACGTGGGCCCCAGGCTGTAACCCTGGTCTGAACCTTTGGTGTCCGAGTGTTCTTTAAGCGTTGTTCATGTGCCTACCTCAGCCACTTCCTCCGGCAGCTCCTTCCATAAGTTAGAAAATTTGCCCCTCAGGTTGCTATTAAACCTCCCCCTCTCACTTCGACCTGTGCCCTCTGGTTCGGTGTTCCCAATCCTGGGGGAAAAGGACTGCGTGCATTCACCCAATCTGTGCCCCCCATGGTCTTATACCCCTCTATAGGGTCACCCCTCCTTCGATCCAAGGAATAAAGTCCCAGCCTGCCGTCGGAGGGGGTTCAGAGAAGATTCATGAGAATTATTCCAGGAATGAAAGGGTTAATGTATGAGGCAGCTCTTGGGCTGTATTCCCCGGAGTTCAGGAGAATAAAGGGGAGGATCTCATAGAAACATTCCAAATGTTAAAAGGCCTGAATAGATTTGATATGGCAAAGTTATTTCCCATGGTAGGGGAGTCTAGGACAAGAGGGCATGACCTCAGAATTGAAGGTCGTCCATTTAGAAATGAGATGCGGAGAAATTACCTCAGTCACCGGCTGGTAAATCTGTGGAATCTGTTGCCACGAGCGGCTGTGGAGGCCGGGTCATTGGGTGTATTCAAGGCAGAGATAGGTAGGTTCTTGATTAGCCAGGGCATCAAAGGGTACGGGGTGAAAGCAGGGGAGTGGGGATGACAGGAAGAATTGGATCAGCCCATGATTGAATGGCGGAGCAGACTCGATGGGCCGAATGGCCTACTTATGCTCCTATATCTTCTGGTCTCTGCCGGTAATTCAGTCCGGGCGGTATCCTGGTAAATCTCCGAGCACTCTTTCCAGTTTAACAGGAGAGCAGCAGGGAGTGCCGGTCGTGGTGCTCTGTCAATGGGGTGAGGGTTTGGCAAGCTCCAGAGGCTGGGACCGAAACCGGGACTCTGGAGACGGCAAGGAAGCTGATCTACCCAGCGGTGACGGGGGGAGGAGTCATCGGTCAGTGGTTAAATACTCAGGGGTGGGATAGAGGCTGAGTATGATTGGTCCTTGTCTCTCCCCACCCCTTGGCAAGACTATGAAAGTGGGGGGGGGGAAGCTATTTCTTGGACGCCTCATTATAGCAAGATCCCACGAATGGCTCTGGACAATTCTCCCTCACCCAGCACGGCACTGCCTCCCCCCTGTCCGTCCCGCGGCGCAGCGCTCCCCCCCCCCCCCAGCGCGCCGCGTGCCGCCCCTCACGTTCATCCACAGCTGGTCGGTCCACTGGCCCACCACTTGGTAACCGGGGCTGCTGGTGTTCAGCTGGTACTGGAAGATGTGGTAGCGGCCTGGCGCGTCCCCGTTCTCGTTGAACATCACCAGGGTCCCAGCGCTGCCTGCGGGTCAGACACGGCGGTCAGCAGCTTTCCAGAACCTTCCCCCACCCCCACCCCCATCGTCTGAGAGAGATGTAGACCCGCGCCGCCCCACAGGGTGGTGGGAGGGGTCAGTGCAAGTTGGACACCACTCGCTGGAGATAGAGTACGGGGTGAAAGCAGGGGAGTGGGGATGACTGGAAGAATTGGATCAGCCCGTGATTGAATGGCGGAGCAGACTCGATGGGCCGAATGGCCTACTCCTCCACCTATAGCTTATGGTCTCTGCCCGTAATTCAGTCCTGGCAGAATCCATAAATCTCTGAGCACTCTTTCCAGTTTTACGGGGGAGCACCGGGAGGGTGTGTGGATTTGGGAGGGAGTGACAGACGTGGTGTGGGGTGAGGAGGGAAGTGGAGAGAGCTGGCAATGGGTAATAATTCAATGCTGCCTGTCTGTTCTAACAGTCCACAGAGATGAGCACGCACGCGCATTCCGAGACAAAAACACACAGTAGACACACAGTAGAGCACACACACACACATGCACGTGCACACACACACACACACACACACACACACACACACGTGCGCGCGCACACACACACACACATTCTTCCTCTTCGGTTGTCCATCAGAATCCGATGACGACGTCCACTCCTTTAACGGTGAGAGCTTTGATGACTGTCCAGGCCTATCCTGGACCCACAAGCTCTATTGCAGGTGGGGCGCGTATATGTGGTGGTGGTAACCGTAGCTGCATTTCTCCTGGCTCTCTTCTGCTGTCTTCTGGTTGTTCTTTCCACCTCCAGAAGACGAACCCCGTCCCTACACAGCTGTCGCCAAGTGTTACGGTCGGCAGCAACATCCTCCAGGTCCTCGGGTCTGATCTTGCACTTCCTTAAAGCATTGTTCATCTGATCCTTATAGCACTTCTTCAGCCCTCCAACTGAGCGTCAACCATGATGTGGCTGGCTGTATAACACTCTGCGGGGTAGCCGACATGGGGGCATCCTTATCACGTGACCCAGCCA
>NC_082729.1:32540571-32613071 GCF_030144855.1 Hypanus sabinus | reverse complement strand
GGGAGTCACGGAGAGGGGTGTCACAGCAGTGGGTCGACCCCATGACCCTGCTCATAATCATTAGGGAATGGGCGAGATCCCGGATTGGGACCCAGCTGGGTTTGGGGAGCACTGAGAAGCAGAGCCGGAATTGGACACAGGCACGGGGCTGTTGGAGACGAGCCGAAGATCCTGGGCCGAGGAGAGTCGGACATTGGCCAGTCAAGGGCAGATGGGACAGGGAGACCCTGGGGACAGAAGGTCAGCACAGTGGGAGGGCAGTGATAGCAGCCCAGGCTGAACACATTGCCTCCAGCCCTCAATTATTTACGTGGCCGGTCACATCATGAGCTCCTCCATGTCCCGAGACCGAGTCTGGACTAATCTCAACCACATTTTCAGCTACCAAGTTTCTGTCCTTCTCCCTCCATCAAAATCTCCACTTCCCTCTCAAAAATCCCCCCTCCCTCTGTCAAAAATGGCTTGAAAAATGGTGCAAGGGGGAGAGATTAAAATTTCTGGGGCATTGGAACCAGTTCTGGGGGAGGTGGGACCGGTATAAACAGGACGGTCTGCACCTGGGCTGGACTGGAACCAACGTCCTGGGGGGAACGTTTGCTACTGCTGTTCAGGAGGCTTTAAACTAATGTGGCAGGGGGATGGGAACAAGTGCAGAGAGACAGAGGGGTGTAAAATGAGGGTAGAAGCAAAAAGTAGTAAGGTGAAAAGTAAAAGTGGCAGGCAGGCAAATCCAGGGTAAAAAGCAAATAGAGCCACTTTTCAACATAATTGTATAAGGGCTAAGAGTGTTGCAAAAACAGGCCTGAAGGCTTTGTGTGTCAATGCGAGGAGCATTCGTAACAAGGTGGATGAATTGAATGTGCAGATAGTTATTAATGAATATAATATAGTTGGGATCACAGAGACATGGCTCCAGGGTGACCAAGGATGGGAGCTCAACATCCAGGGATATTCAATATTCAGGAGGGATAGACAGGAAAGAAAAGGAGGTGGGGTAGCGTTGCTGGTTAGAGAGGAGATTAACGCAATAGAAAGGAAGGACATCAGCCTGGAGGATGTGGAATCGATATGGGTAGAGCTGCATAACACTAAGGGGCAGAAAACACTGGTGGGAGTTGTGTACAGGCCACCTAACAGTAGTAGTGAGGTTGGGGATGGCATTAAACAGGAAATTAGAAATGCATGCAAGAAAGGAACAGTAGTTATAATGGGTGACTTCAATCTACATATAGATTGGGTGAACCAAATTGGTAAGGGTGCTGAGGAAGAGGATTTCTTGGAATGTATGCGGGATGGTTTTCCGAACCAACATGTCGAGGAACCAACTAGAGAGAGGCCATTCTAGCTTGGGTATTGAGCAATGAGGAAGGGTTAGTTAGCAATCTTGTTGTGCAAGGCCCCTTGGGTAAGAGTGACCATAATATGGTGGAATTCTTCATTAAGATGGAGAATGACATAGTTAATTCAGAAACAAAGGTTCTGAACTTAAAGAAGGGTAACTTTGACGGTATGAGGCGTGAATTAGTTAAGATAGACTGGCAAATGATACTTAAAGGGTTGACGGTGGATATGCAATGGCAAGCATTTAAAGATCGCATGGATGAACTACAACAATTGTTCATCCCAGTTTGGCAAAAGAATAAACCAGGGAAGGTAGTGCACCCGTGGCTGACAAGGGAAATTAGGGATAGTATCAAGTCCAAAGAAGAAACATATAAATTAGCAAAAAAAAGCGGCACACCTGAGGACTGGGAGAAATTCAGAGACCAGCAGAGGAGGACAAAGGGCTTAGTTAGGAAAGGGAAAAAAGTTTATGAGAGAAAGTTGGCAGGGAACATAAACACTGACTGTAAAAGCTTTTATAGATACGTGAAAAGAAAAAGATTGGTCAAGATAAATGTAGGTCCTTTACAGTCAGTAACAAGTGAATTGATCATAGGGAACAAAGGCATGGCAGACCAATTGAATAACTACTTTGGTTCTGTCTTCACTAAGGAGGACATAAATAATCTTCTGGAAATAGTAAGGGACCGAGGGTCTAGTGCAGTGGTTCCCAACATGGGGCGTGTGCCCCTCAGGGGGGTAATTTGATTTTTAAGGGGGGCAATTCGAGAATGAGTTATTAACAGTGAATTTTTTCTAGTAAGTCTGTGTGAGTATGAGTGTGTGTGCGAGTTAATACATATGTGTATATACAGTATGCATACATAAAAATACTTGTGTGTATGTACATGTGTAATTGCGTATGTACTGTATATATAGTGTATCACCATCATTACAACCATCAACTGGCTTTCATAATTAAATTAATGAATTGAGTGATGTAGGAAGGAACGAATGAACAAGTCCAAACGCGTAAGAAACTCGTACGAGGTCGCGCCAATGCTGCTTTTTGCAGTAGCTTTCGGTTCTTGGTGGTGTGAAGGTGTGTACATTGCGTTATCTCTTTTAAACGGTGTATCTGTCTTTGTATGCTGTAGAAACGAATCGGCATTGTTTTATTTATTTATTATTATTTTAATATCACTTAATGTTCTTTTTTTACAATTTCTCAGTAATTTCTTCCTCAGAACTTTAACAGTCCTTTGGTTCTTTTATTTTTCTCTTTCATCAATGCCGTGTTCTTTGGAAGCTTGTTTAGACCAAGTTAATGGTCTTTTAGGCTTCCTCCGGGTGAATAGGAGTTCACTTTTTGAATAATAAGAATTATATATCACCACAGGGGGCATCAGGATTTTAGAGGTGATTAGGTGGGGCATGGCCAAAAAAAGGTTGGGAACCACTGGTCTAGTGAGATGGAGGAACTACATGTTAGTAGGGAAAGTGGTGTTAGGTAAATTGAAGGGATTAAAGGCAGATAAATCCCCAGGGCCAGATGGTCTGCATCCCAGAGTGCTTAAGGAAGTAGCCCAAGAAATAGTGGATGCATTAGTGATAATTTTTCAAAACTCCTTAGATTCTGGATTAGTTCCTGAGGATTGGAGGGTGGCTAATGTAACCCTACTTTTTAAAAAAGGAGGGAGAGAGAAACCGGGGAATTATAGACCGGTTAGCCTGACATCGGTGGTGGGGAAAGTGCTAGAGTCGGTTATCAAAGATGTGATAACAGCACATTTGGAAAGTGGTGAAATCATCGGACAAAGTCAGCATGGATTTGTGAAAGGAAAATCATGTCTGACGAATCTTATAGAATTTTTTGGAGATGTAACTAGTAGAGTGGAATGGGGAGAGCCAGTGGATGTGGTATATTTAGATTTTCAAAAGGCTTTTGTCAAGGTCCCACACAGGAGATTAGTGTGTAAACTTAAAGCACATGGTATTGGGGGTATGGTATTGATCTGGATAGAGAATTAGTTGGCAGACAGGAAGCAAAGAGTGGGAGTAAACGGGACCTTTTCAGAATGGCAGGCAGTGACTAGTGGGGTACCGCAAGGCTCAGTGCTGGTACCCCAGTTGTTTACAATATATATTAATGATTTAGATGAGGGAATTAAATGCAGCATCTCCAAGATTGCGAATGACACGAAGCTGGGCGGCGGTGTTAGCTGTGAGGAGGATGCAGGGTGATTTGGATAGGTTAGGTGAGTGGGCAAATTCATGGCAGATGCAAATTAATGTGGATAAATGTGAGGTTATCCACTTCGGTTGCAAGATCAGGAAAACAGATTATTATCTGAACGATGGCTGATTAGGGAAAGGGGAGATGCAACGAGACCTGGGTGTCATTGTACACCAGTCATTGAAGGTGGGCATGCAGGTACAGCAGGCAGTGAAAAAGGCAAATGGTATGTTGGCATTCATAGCAAAAGGATTTGAGTACAGGAGCAGGGAGGTTCTAATGCAGTTGTACAAGGCCTTGGTGAGACCACACCTAGAGTATTGTGTGCAGTTTTGGTCCCCTAATCTGATGAAAGACATTCTTGCCACAGAGGGAGTACAGAGAAGGTTCACCAGATTGATTCCTGGGATTGCAGGACTTTCATATGAAGAAAGACTGGATCGACTAGGCTTATACTCACTGGAATTTAGAAGATTGAGGGGGGATCTTATTGAAATGTATAAAATTCTAAAGGGATTGGACAGGCTAGATGCAGGAAGATTGTTCCCGATGTTGGGGAAGTCCAGAACGAGGGGTCACAGTTTAAGGATAAAGGGGAAGCCTTTTAGGACCGAGATGAGGAAAAACTTCTTCACACAGAGAGTGGTGAATCTGTGGAATTCTCCGCCACAGGAAACAGTTGAGGCCAGTCATTGGCTATATTTAAGAGGAAGTTAGATATGGCTCTTGTGGCTAAAGGGATCGGGGGTATGGAGAGAAAGCAGGTACAGGGTTCTGAGTTGGATGATCAGCCATGATCATACTGAATGGCGGTGCAGGCTCGAAGGGCCGAATGGCCTAGTCCTGTACTTATTTTCTATGTTTCTAAAACCTCCCCCTCCCTCCGTCAAAACCTCCTCCTCCATCTGTCAAAACCACCCCCTCTATAAAAAACTCCCCCTCCTCCATCAAAACCCCCCTCCCTCCCCTCCATTCTACCCTGCTTAACTCCCCCTCTCCCATCAAAACCTCCCCCTCCCCCGTCAAAACCTCCCCTCCTTCCCCTCCATTCCGCCCTGTCTCTGTGTCGTTCTCCCTTACACTTCTTCCCGTCTCTGTCACCCCTCCCTCCCCATCTGTCACCTCCTCCCTCCCTAACACCCATCCCTGTCTGTCATCCCCTCCCTCTCTTACACCTCTCCCTGTCTCCTTGACAAACTCTCTCCACGTCTCTGTGACCCCCCTCCCTACCTGACACCCCTCCCTGTCTCTGCAACCTCTTCCCTCCCCATCTTCGTTACTCCCTCCCCTACACCTCTCCCGTCTCCGTGACTCTCTCCCTCCCAGTCTCTGTGACCCTCCCCTACACCCGTCCTCCTCCCCATCTTCGTTACTGCCTTCCTCCCCCACGCCCCTCCCTGTCTCTGCGACTCCTCCCCTCTCCGTCTCGGTGACACCCTGGGACCCCACTCACCGTTGAAGGAGACCTGACGGATGTATCGCAGGAGAGTGTGGCCGTCCACCCTATCCATCCTGCCACACAGCCCCTCCATCCCGGGGCAGAGGTCGCGCTGCATGGCGTGGAGAGCGTGCGCCATGGCATACACCGCGTCGATCACGAACTGCACCTTCCCCTCCTGCTCGTACGGGGAGTCCCGGCCGATCTGTTCCTGTCCTGTGCAGGGGGGATTGAGAGGACGTAGAAGGGGAGGAGGTAATTGGAGGACAAAGGGAGGTAGAGAGAGAGGTTTGCCAGGTGGAGGGAGGGGGATTAGGGAAGTTGGAGGGGGAGGAGGTGAAGAGGGAAGGAGAAGAGGGGCAGAAAGGAGGCGGAAGATGATGGAAGGAAGGGCAAAGGGAGAGAGAGGGCAAAGGGAGAGAGGGTTCAAGGACAGAAAGAGAATGAGGGGCAAAGGAAGCAGAGGGAGATCAGGGGGTTGAGCGAGTGAGAGAGCGTGCACAGGGTGGGAGAGGGTAGGGGAGGTGGTGGGGATTGCAGAGAGAAAAGAATGGGAGAGCGAATTAATGGAGAGAGGAGGAGAGTGGGGGGAGGGAAAGAGAGATGGAGAGGATAAGGAAGAACGAGAAAGAGGGGCAGGGATAGAAGAAGAGGGGGAAGAACAACGGTGAGAGTGCGGGTGGAAGGAGGGGAGGGGGAGGGAGAGTTGGAGGGAAAGAAAGAGAATGAGAAGGAGAGGTGGAAGGGGTTGGACAGAAGAGGAGGAAAGAAGAGATTGGGGAAAGGGAGGGAGAGAGATATGGGTGAGGGGTAGACAGTTGGGAATGGAGAGGTGATAGACGGTAAGAGGGAGTATTTGAGGTGAGACAGGGAGAGGGAGTGTGGGGTGAGTGGGAGAAGATAAGGGACAGGTTGGGAGTGGTGGGGAGGGGAGGACAGGGATGGGAGTGGAGCATCAGGGAGGGGTTGAGTGATAGAGGGGGAGGTAGACAGAGAATGGGGTGAATGAGACACTGGGCACAGAAAGAGTGCAGGGGGGGTGACAGGTGGAAGACGATGCCCCTCGAGGACCTCAACACCATCTGAGAGAGGGCAGGCTGTGAAACAATCCCTCCCTCCCTCCTGCCACAGTCCGTAGGGTGCAAAGCTGCCCCTTGTCCCATCCACAGGGGGAGTTCCACCACTCACAGGATCTCCCCACCCCCAGCCATTGCTGGGTCTGAACACTCAAACTCCCTATCTGACAGCACCAGGGAGCCCTTACCGTAGGGAGAGATGTGTGAGGTCAGCCGGGGTGGGGGGGGGGGGTTCACCTCTGGCTGATCGCCAACATCCCTTGCCCCCCCCATTCCTCTGTGGCCAACCGTAGGCTGACCTTTGACCTGCAGGCACCAAGAGGAGGGGCAGTGCCTACCGGTGCACTTCCTGAAAGGGGGCTCCTTTTGGGGGCCAGACGGGTTGAGCTTGCAGCCAAAATCCTCTTCCCAGAACTCGGCGAACCAGATGTTCCTGCGGTTGTTCTGCAGAGAGCGGCTGGTGAAGTACTGGTCAAAACCTGGTGGGGCAAGAGGAGAGAGGGGGGGGGTTGAGGTGAGGGAGAGCATCAATGAACGTCAATTGGCCAGAGATCAGATCTAGCTCGAAATTAGTCACTTTCCCTTCCTCCTGTCTTTCTCACGTTGTTTCCCTTTTTCCCTCTCCCTTCCTCCCCTGTATTCCCTTCCCCCTTCACTCTATCCCTCCTAATCTTCTCCCTTCCTCTCCCATTGCCCGCTTTTTCTACATCAAACTCTCCCTTTTGCTCTTTGTCCTCCTCTCTCTCCCATTCACTCACTTGCCCTCACTTCCACCCACTCACTCCCTCCACTCTTTGTCTCCCTCTCTTCCCATTTTTCTCTTTCTTCTCTCACTGTCTGTTCCATTTTCCATCATCTTCAATATTCTCCCTTAATCCCTTTTCTCCCTTCATCCCTCTCCCCCTCCTACCTCTCCCCTTCCCCTATCGCTCTCCTATCCCTCTCCCTTCACCCCTCTCCCCTTCTCCCTCTCCCCTTCTCCCTCTCCCTTTCTCCCCTCCCCTCTCCCCTTCCCCCTATCCCTCCCCTCCCCTATCCCTCCTCTCCCCCTCCCCTATCCCTCTCCTATCCCTCTCCCTTCACCCCTCTCCCCCTCCTACCTCTCCCCTTCCCCTCTCCCCTTCCCCTATCCCTCTCCTATCCCTCTCCCTTCACCCCTCTCCCCTTCTCCCTCTCCCCTTCTCCCCTCCCCTCTCCCCTTCTCCCTCTCCCCTTCTCCCTCCCCTCTCCCCTTCTCCCTTCCCCTCTCCCCTATCCCTCTCCACTTATCCCTCTTCCTCCCAATCCCCTCCTTTACCCTCCCCCTCCCCTCCCCATCTCCCTCTCACTCCCCCTCTCCTTCTCCTCTCCCACCCCTCCCCTTCTATCCCTCTCCCCTCCCTTCCCCCTCCTCCCTCCTCTCCTCTATTCTCCTCGCTGCCTCCCCTGCTTCTCCCTCTCTCTCACCCCTCTCTCCCACCCTCTGCTCCCCTCCCTCTCTCCCCCACGCTCCCCTCCCGATCTTCCAGTCCTCCCTGCGTCAGCCCAAAGCAGAGCTGGAGGGTTGTGCCAGACATCGGGGAGGGGTGGGGTCCCCTTACCGTCGATGGAGGCCCTCTTGGGTAGGATAGTGATGGCTCCCTCGGCAACCTCCTCCTCGTGTAGGACGGGCGAGGCCTTGGCGCCCCAGCTGTCCGAGCCCACCCACAGGAAGTGCCCGGTCAGGTTGGCGAGGCGGGCTGCTTCCAGCACCCTCCTGGTAGGGTGGAGCAGAGGGGAGGGGGTTAACCGAGGGAGGGAGGAGATGTTCACAAAGGGTGGGGGGGGGTCATGGTGATGGAGACGGGATTACGGAGCTGGGTAGGGGCATAGAGGAGGGAGGGGTCGGATGCGGAGATAGAGAGGTCACGGAGACAGGGAGGGGTGTAGGGGACGGAGGGGGTCACTTTGATGGGGAGGGGTGTAGGGGAGGGAGGGGTCACGGAGACGGGGAGGTGTGTAGGGGAGGGAGGGGGTCATGGAGACGGGGAGGGGTGTAAGGGAGGGAGGGGGTCACGGAGACGGGGAAGGGTGTAGGGGAGGGAGGGGGTCACTGAGATGGGGAGGGGTGTAGGGAGGGAGGGGGTCATGGAGACGGGGAGGGGTGTAGGGGAGGGAGGGGGTCACGGAGACGGGGAGGTGTGTAGGGGAGGGAGGGGGTCACTGAGATGGGGAGGGGTGTAGGGGAGGGAGGGGGTCATGGAGATGGGGAGGGGTGTAAGGGAGGGAGGGGTTCACTGAGATGGGGAGGGGTGTAGGGGAGGGAGGGGGTCATGGAGATGGGGAGGGGTGTAAGGGAGGGAGGGGTTCACTGAGATGGGGAAGGGTGTAGGGGAGGAGGGGGTCACTGAGATGGGGAGGGGTGTAGGGGAGGGAGGGGGTCATGGAGACGGGGAGGTGAGTAGGGGAGGGAGGGGTCACTGAGACGGGGAGGTGTGTAGGGGAGGGAGGGGGTCACGGAGATGGGGAAGGGTGTAGGGGAGGGAGGGGGTCACTGAGATGGGGAGGGGTGTAGGGGAGGGAGCGGGTCATGGAGATGGGGAGGGGTGTAGGGGAGGGAGGGGGTCACAGAGATAGAGAGGGGTGTAAGGGAGGGAGGGGGTCACTGAGATGGGAAGGGTGTAGGGGAGGGAGGGGGTCACTGAGATGGGGAGGGGTGTAGGGGAGGGAGGGGGTCACGGAGATGGGGAAGAGTGTAGGGGAGGGAGGGGGTCTGAGACGGGGAGGGGTGTAGGGGAGGGAGGGGGTCATGGAGATGGGGAGGGGTGTAAGGGAGGGAGGGGGTCACTGAGATGGGGAAGGGTGTAGGGGAGGGAGGGGGTCACTGAGATGAGGAAGGGTGTAGGGGAAGGAGGGGGTCACTGAGATGGGGAGGGGTGTAGGGGAGGGAGGGGGTCACGGAGATGGGGAAGGGTGTAGGGGAGGGAGGGGGTCAGAGATGGGGAGGGGTGTAGGGGAGGGAGGGGAGACGGGGAAGGGTGTAGGGGAGGGAGGGGGTCAGAGATGGGGAGGGGTGTAGGGGAGGGAGGGGGTCACTGAGATGGGGAGGGGTGTAGGGGGAGGGAGCGGGTCATGGGGAGGGGTGTAGGGGAGGGAGGGGGTCACAGAGATAGAGAGGGGTGTAAGGGAGGGAGGGGGTCACTGAGATGGGGAAGGGTGTAGGGGAGGGAGGGGGTCACTGAGATGGGGAGGGGTGTAGGGGAGGGAGGGGGTCACGGAGATGGGGAAGAGTGTAGGGGAGGGAGGGGGTCTGAGACGGGGAGGGGTGTAGGGGAGGGAGGGGTCATGGAGATGGGGAGGGGTGTAAGGGAGGGAGGGGGTCACTGAGATGGGGAAGGGTGTAAGGGGAGGGAGGGGGTCACTGAGATGGGGAGGGGTGTAGGGGAAGGAGGGGGTCACTGAGATGGGGAGGGGTGTAGGGGAGGGAGGGGGTCACGGAGATGGGGAAGGGTGTAGGGGAGGGAGGGTAGACACGGAGACGGGGAAGGGTGTAGGGGAGGGAGGGGGTCGGAGATGGGGAAGGGTGTAGGGCAGCGAGGGGGGTCACGGAGATGTGGGAGGGTGTAGGCGAGGGAGGGAGAGTGTCACAGAGACCATTCTGGGCATGGTGATTGGTCATGGATACGGGGAGGGATGGGGTCATGGAGACTGTGGGGAGGAAGGGGTTCATGGATGACGGGGGTGTCCAGCAGTACTGGGGGGGGGGGAACATATGACAGGGAGGTTCCAGACGGGGTGGGTGGGTGTATATCTGACAGCCGGCCTCACTTGATGTCATCCTCGTTGGCGAAGATGATGATGCCCCTGGCATTGGGCGTCTCCATCAGCCTCCCGATGATCTTCTGGAACTCGCCAGGCCGTGGTTCCCGCGGGATCTTCAGCGACTGTGCGATGCACAGGCCCCCTGAGGCACAGAGGACAGGTCAGACACACCCACACTCAGACTCAGCAGGGGTGGGGGTGGGAATCTCAACTGGTCCCACCCAATTCTTGAGGCAGGAGGACGAACAGCACCAAACAGTATTGCACCCAGATTGGACTGTCTCAGAACTTCTATATTTGTGTGCTGTAGCACTTGCTTTTTATTCGCAGTTATTTTGTAAATAACACTTTTCTTTGCATTTCTCATTAGATGCTAAGTGCATTTCATTGGCTTTGTATCTGTACTCGGCACAATGACAATAAAGTTGAATCTAATCTAATCTACAGGCAAGAGGGGTAATCCCAGGAGAAGGAGGGGATCGGCAAAGTCATAACAGGAGCCTGGACACTGGGCACGATTCCTGAAGATGGGAATTAGGATTCCTGGTCCTTGACCCCCTTATTCCTCATTGCATTGGCTTTTTCAGAACCTGATTCTGATCTGGCTCTCTTTTGAGGACTGAGAGTGGGAGGGAGCAGGAAGCACCAGAGAGACATTCTGCAGTGATCAATAAACCAATTGTTTGGAATCAAATGTCCTTCCTTGGTGTTTCAGGGCTGGGTGTGTCTGCACCCTCACAATCCTCCCACCCTCCCCCGGCACACCTTCTCTACCACCTGCCCCACATCCCTCCCTCACCATTCCCAACAACCTTTCATCCTTTGTTCCCACCAGATTTACAAACTCGCTCTCCCCTCCACGTTGACAAATACAGCACTGTGCAAAAGTCTTAGGCACCCTAACTCTGTGTGTGTGTGTGTGTGTGTGTGTGTGTGTGTTTGTAAGATTTTTGCACAGTGCTGTACTTCTTTTTCTGTGATTTTTAGAAATCCAATGTCTCTGCACTGTACTGCTGTTGCAGAATGACCAGTCATCTGATACCGATGGGACAAGATCTGGGATGATGAAAAGAGATTCATGATGATAGGACATGGCTCATGATGATTTGACTGACTTTCATGATGATGGGAATGAAGTTTCTGATGATTAAAAAAAAGTCACCTGATGATATGAATGAGGCTGCCTGCTTTCAGAATATCACCGGCGTATGTCGTGAAATTTGTTAGCAGCAGCAATACATCATAATATAGACAAATTAATTAATTAATTATATAATTAAAAATAGTGCAAAAAAGAAATAATTTTTAAAAGTGAGGTAGTGTTCATGGGTTCAATGTCCAATTAGAAATCAGATGGCAGAGGGGAAGAAGCTTTCAATCCTATTATGCTGCCTTCTCCCCATAACCTTTGACACCCTGACTAATCAAGAAACTATCGACCTCTGACTTTAAAACTTGGCCATCTGTGGCAATGAATTTCAGATTCTTCATCCTCTGGCCAAGGAAATTCCTCCACATCAGTGTCTTCAATGGACATCCCTCTATTCTGAGGCTGTGCATTCTGGTCCAAGACTCTCCCAGCCTCTCCAAGATCCCCTCTATCAAGTCTTCCGATATTTGACAAATTTCAATGAGATCCCTCATTCTTCTAAACTCCAGCGAGTACAAGTCGAGAGCCATAAAACGCTCCTATGTGTTAACCCTTTCATTTCCTGAGATCATTCTTGTGAATCTCCTCTGGTCCCTCTCCAATGCCAGCAAATTCTTTCTTAGATAACGGGTCCAAACCTGCTCTCAGTACTCCAAGTGTGGTCCAGCTGCCTCAGAAACCTCAGCGTTAGCTTCCTAGTCCTCTCGCATTAATGCTGGCATTTTACTTGCCTCCCTCACCACCAACTCAGTCTGCGTGCGCACCTTTCAGGGAAGCTGCACGAGGACTCCCAAGTTCCTCTGCACCTCTGAGTTTTGAATTTTCTCCCCGTTTTATTCCTTCCGCCAAGGCGCATGACTACACACTTCCCAACACTGCATTTCATCTGCCGTTTCTTTCCCCATTCTCCTAATTCTCCTAAATCAGGCCCATTCTGCCTGATTCCTTCTGCTTCCTCATCACCACCGGCTCCTCCACCTATCTTCATATTGTTCACAGACTTGGCCACAAAGCCATCAATTCCTTCATCCAAATCATTGACATATAACGTGAAAAGAGGCTGTCCCTACCCCAGCCCCTGGGGCACCGTACTTGTCACCAGCAGTCAACCAGAAAAGCTTTCTTTTATTCCCATTCACTGCCTCCACGGATCTTCTACCCGTGCCAGTGTCTTTCCTGTAATCCTATCTTGTTAAGCAGCCTCATGTGTGGCACCTTGTCAAAGGCCTTCTGAAAATCCAAGTACACAAATCAACTGGTTCCCCTTTGTCTATCCTGCCTGTCATTTCCTAAAAGAAGGCCGAAAGATTTGTCAGGCAAGACTTTTCCTTAAGGAATCCATGCTGACTACAGCTGATGCCTCCAAATACCCCGAAACCTCATCCTTAATCATCAGCTCCAACACCTTTCCAGCCACTGTAGTCTAACTGGCCTATAATTGCCTCCCTCCCTTCTTAAAGAGTGGAATGACACTTGTAATTTTCCAGTCCTCTGGAATCATTCCATTCTTGGAAGATCATTACTAATGCCTCCACGATCTCTTTAACCACCTCTTTCAGAACTCTGGGGTGTAGTACATCTCGTCCAGGTGATTTATCTGCCGTCAGATTTTCCAGCTTCCCAAAAGCACTTTTAGTAATAGCAACTGCACTCACTTCTGCCCCCTGACACTCAAATTTCTGGCGTCCTGCTATTGTCATTCACAGGGAAGACTGATGCAAAATAGTTATTAAGTTCCTTCACTATTTCTTCCGCCCCCCCCCCCCACCACCATTACTGCCTCACCCAGCGTCATTTTCCAGCAGTCTGATATCCACTCTTACCTCTCTTTTCTACTCCTTATATATCTGAAAAAAAAAACTTTTTGGTATCCTCTTTTATATTATTGGCTAACTTACCTTCATGTTTCATCTTTTCTCTCTTCAGTTGGCTTTTAAAAACTTCCCAATACCTTCCCACCAATTTTGCTAAATTATGTGCCCTCCCTTTTGTTTTTATGCTGCCTTTAACATCCCTTTTCGGCCGCGGTTGAAATTATTCCTTTAGAATAATTCTTCCTTTAATAATTATTCCTTTAGAATAATCCTTCGTCTTTGGGATGTATCTATCTTGCACCTTCCGAATTATGCCGGAAACTCCAACCATTGCTGTTCTGCCATCATCCCTGTTAGTGGCCGCATCCAATCAACTTTGGTCAGCTCTTCTCTCATGCCTCTGTAATTCCCTTTACTCCGATGTAACAATGATACTTTCAATTTTACCTTCTCCTCAAACTGCATGGTGAATTTTATCATATTATGACCTCTGGTCCCCTAAGGGTTCCTTTACCTTAAGCTTCCTAATCAAATCCGGTTCATTACACAACATCCAGAATAGCCATTCCCCTATTGGCTCAACCACAAAATGCTCTTAAAAAACATCTTGTAGGCATTCTACAAATCCCCTCTCTTAGCAATAGGCACCAACCTGATTTCCCAATCTACCTGCTGAGTAAAATTCCCCATGGTTATTGCAACATTCCCCTTTTTAAATGCCTTTTCTATCTCCCGTTGTATGTAGCCCATGTCTCAGCTATTGTTCAGAGGTCTGCATATGACTCTCATCAGGGTCTTTTTACCCTTGCAGTTTCTTAGCTTTACCTACAATAATTCTTCGACTGCTGATCTTGCTAAGAATTTGATTTCATTTTTTACTAACAGAGCCACCTCACCTTCAACCTGCCTGTGCTTTTGATGCAATCATGCCCACAATATCATACTTGCCAATCTCTAACTGTGCCGCAAGATCATCTGCCTTATTCCATGAACTGCGTGCATTCAAATATAACACCTTCATTGCCCTTCTTTGATTTCTTTGATTTTGGCCACCTATTACCCTTTAACTTATCCCACTGACTGCAATTTTGCCCCATCATCTGCCTGTCATCCCTCAGAGTCTCACTACACACTGCATCTAGTCGTTTACCATTCTCAGTCCCATTGTTCCAGTTTCCACTCCCCTGCCAAATTAGCTTAAACCCTCCCCAAAAGCTCTCCCACAAGGATATTGGTTCCCTCTTGGGTTCAGGAGTAACGTGTCCTTTTTGTACAGGTGATACCTTCCCCAGAAGAGATCCTAATGATCCAGGAACCTGAATCCCTGCACCCCCCGCGCCACCAATTCGTCAGCCGCACATTCATCTGCCAAGTCACCCTATTCTCACCCTCACTGGCACAGGCAGCAATCCAGAGATTATTACCCCGGCGATCCCGCTTGTCAGCTTCCTGCCTAACTCTGTATACTCTTCCTTCAGGACCTCCTCCCTTTTTGATCTACAGGTATGACATTGGTGCCAATATGTACCAAGACATCTGGCTGTTCACCCTCCCCCTATAGAATGCTGTGGACCCGATCCGTGAAGTCCCTGACCCAGGAATCTGGGAGGGAACGTCCCATCCAGGTGTCGCACTGGTGTCTGCAGAATCTCCTGCCTGTTCCTCTAACTATTGGATCCTCCATCACTACTGCACTCCTCTTCACCCCCTTCCCTCTGAGCCACCGAGTCAGACTCAGTGCCAGAGAACTGGTCGCTGTGGTCTCCCCCCAGCTAGGTTGTCCTCCACAAAGCAGCATACTTATTATTGAAGACAGTGTCCACAGGGGCTCTCTGCACTGGCTGCCTATCCCCTTTCCATCTCCCAGGTACCTGCCCTCTGCAAGTTTGGGGTGATCTCTGTAGCTCCTATCGTTCTCCCGAATGAGCTGCAGCTCCAGTTCCTTAACAGGGTCTCGAAGGAGTTGCAGCTTAATTCAATGTAATTGTCAGGGAGACTGAAGTCTCCTAAATTTCCCACATCTCACATACCATTACCTCTGGATTCATTCTCAGCGCACCAGCTATGAACTAACAGAAAGAAAAACTTACTAGAAACGTTCTGAAACTTTCTTAGAACCTCCACCTGTGCTTGTCTAAGCCTGTTGATCCAAAGCCAGACCACTCTAACAATGTCCCAGTCCAACTACGGCCATTCCACTTACACACGCTTTCTGATGATGGAAAGAGGTTCCTGATGGAATGAATGAAGCTACTGATGTTAGGAATGAGGTTCCTGATGGAATGAATGAAGCTACTGATGTTAGGAATGACGTTCCTGATTGTGAAACTTGAGGTTGTAAGTGATGGGAATTAGATACCAATTTATAGAATTTGAGGTTTCTGATTGTAGTCCAAGGATCTGAATGTTGGGCATGAGATTCCTAATGATGTGACTAAGGTCCTTGATGGTAGGACTGAGATTCCAGATGGTGGGAACAAGATCTTCAATGATAAGGGTTGGTTCCTAACATTCAGGCGCTAAATGATGAGAATAATGTTCCTTGTGGTAGGACAGGGTCCAAATGATGGGAATGGGGTCCCTGATTATGGGAATGATACTCCTGATGATAGGACAAGGTTCCTGATGATACAAGTGAGGGTCTTGATGACAGGAATTATGGTCCTGATGGTCAGGCCTCCATGTCCCCCTCTCTGTGCCCCCTCCCCCCACCATTACCGGCTTCCCGGGAGATCTGAGCAAAGGCCTCCACTCCACTCTCGCCGTAGTTGCCCTCGGAGGCGATGGTCGAGACGTAGTTCCAGCCCAGCGCCTTGACAATGTCCACCATGGCCTGTGCCTGGTAGGAGTCTGGGGGCACCACCCGGGAGAAGAAGTCGTAGCGGTTGTTGTCGCTGAGTTCGGGGGCCGTGGAGGCGTAACTGATCTGTGGGATCTGGGGGGGAGGGGGTCATCACACATGGCGTTAGGGCCCATGGGTGAGTGCAGACTTACCCCCACCCCCCCACCACTTCCTGTCCCCTACCAATTCCTGACTCTGCCCCCTCCCTCCTTCCACCCCTCTAACTCTCCCCTTCCCTTTCTCCTCCAACTCCCTCCCCACCCCATTCCTCCTACCACTCCATCCCAACTCCCTCCCTCCCCTTCCCTCGACTTTACAACTGCATGCTCTGCCCCTTCCCCAGCCCCTCAAACCTCTCCCTCTGCTCCTCTCCATACCCTTCTACCCCCCACCCTCTCCATCTCCTCCTCCTCCTCAGCTCCTGCCACTCTCCTCCCCATTCCCATCCCCCTCATCCCCATTTCCCTCCACACTCATTAACCTCCCCTCCTTTTGACCCCTGCTTCCCCTTCTACCTGCCCCTCTGCCAATCCCCACCACTCCTGTCCCCTCTCCCCTTCCCCTCCCTGCATTTGCATTCCTCTCCTTACACTCCCCCTCCCTTTCCCTCTTTGCCTCTCTCTTTAACCCCCCCCCCACCATTCTCACCTCTCCCACCACTCTCCTTTACTCCCTACCCCTCACCTTCCCTCCTCTCCTCCTCTCCCCTCTCATCCCCTTCCCCCTTTCTCTCCCTCCTCCCCCGGTTCCCCCTCTCCCTCCTTCCCGATCCCCTCACTGACTCATTCCCTCCCCACCACCCGGTCCCATACGTAACTGCGAAGAGCCGCAGGACATTGGCCACCATGATGGAGACGGAACTGCCCGAGGCGCCGATCACGCCCACCACCCGCTCGGGCTGGGCCAGGATGGGCGTCTCGCCGTTGGGGCAGCGGACCTCCGAGGTGTCCTTGCGCCGGATCAGGGCCTGGACGAAGGTGAGCGACTGCTCCAGGGCGTAGGTGTCGCGGGAGCAGGTGTCGAGGACCCGGGCGCCCAGCGTGATGTTGGGCAGCAAGTCGGGGTCGGCGTTGATCTGGTCCAGGGCGTAGAGCATGGCCTCCATCCGGTGCACCCCCTTCTCCTTCTTGATGTCCCCGCACGGCACGCCCACCTGGCCCTTCCCGTGCACGGGGAAGAGGCCGCCCAGCGTCAGGTCACCCTCCAGCCGGATGGAGTGCGGGTGCTGGGGGTGTGCCCCTGCCCACGTCACTAAGCAGGCCAGCAGTGCCACCGGCCAGCGCCCTCCTCCCGCTCTCCCGCCCGCCGCCATCGTCCGAGACCCTGCAACGAGAGAGGACGCCTGGTCAGTGGAGGGTGTGGGTGGGGACAGCGGGAAGGGGGGGGGCCAGATACCACTCCCCCCCCCCCCCCCCGCCGCTGAGACTGCAGATTCACGTCTCAAAACCCGCCCTCCCATCCACCCCCCTCTGAGGAATATTATAGGACAGAGGGACTTCGAGGTACACGGGAGGCCTGAAGGTGAGGAAGGTTAGGACGTAACGTTGCGGTTGTACAAGATGCTGGCGAGGCTGCATTTAGAGTATTTGGTATGGAAACACCAATACTCTTGACCGGGAAACCCTACAAAAAGATGGTGGACACAGCCCAGTCCCTCACCCGGAGTGACATCCCCACCATTGAGCAGATCTGCATGGAATGTTGTCACAGGAAAGTAGCATCCATCATCAAGGACCCCCACCACCTAGGAAATGCTCTCTTCTCACTGCTGCCATCAGGAAGAAGGCACAAGGGCCTCATGACCCACACCACCAGGTTCAGGAGCAGTTATTACCCCTCAGCCATCAGGCTCTTGAACCAGAGGGGATAACTTCACTTGCCCCATCACTGAAACGTTCCCACAACTTCTAGACTCACTTTCAAGGAATCTTCATCTCATGTTCTCGATATTTATTGTTTATTTATCATTGTCATTTCTTTCTTTTTGTGTTTGCACAGTTTGTTGATGGTTGAATGCTCCAGTTGAGTGGTCTTTGATTGATTCTGTTATGATTATTATTCGATAGATTTATTGAGTACGTCCATAAGAAAATGAATTTCAGGGTTGTATATGGAGACAAATATGTGGTTTGATAATAAATTTGCCATTAACTTTGAGTATTGTGTTCAGTTTTGGTCACCCTGTTGAAGGAAAATGCCATTAAGCTGGAAAGGGTGCAGAGGAGATTTAGAAGGATGTTTCTGGGATTTGAGGGACTGAGTTACGGAGGGAAGGCTGAGCAGGGTGAGACTTGATTCACCAGAGTGTTGGAGACAAAGGGATGACCCTAAAACCCCAAGGGGGAATGCACGCAGTCTTTTTCCCAACGTCCCTCCCATGCACAAAATCATTGCCCATGTTGGGACCGTATGCCTCCAAGCCTTTCCTCTCCTTGCACCTATCCAATGTCATTCATGTACCTGCCTCAATCACTTCCTCTGCCAGTTCATTCCATGTACAGACCACCCTCAGGTGAAAATTTTGCCCCTCGGGGTCCTATTAAACCTCTCCCCTCTCACCTTAAACCTGTGCCCTCTAGTTCTTGAATTCCCCAACCCTGAGGCAAAAAAACTGTGAGAAATTCACCCTCTCTACACACCTTGTGAATTCATACACCTTAATAAGGTCACCCCTCAATCTCCTATGTTCCAAGGAATAATGTTTTAACCTATCCAGCCTCCCTCAAAAACCTAGTCCCTCGAGTCCCTGCAACATACTTGTAAATCTCCTCTGCACTTTCAGCTTAATGGCTTTTTTCCTAAAACAGGGTGATCAAAACTGAAGACAATATTCCAAGTGCAGCCTCACCGACTGAAACAACCTCCCAACTCTTGTACTCAGTACCCTGGCCACTGAAGCCCAGATAGGCAAACACTTTCTTCACAACCCTGTCTACCTGTGTGGTCCCAGTATGCCTGGGTCCTCTGTTCTACAATAATTCCAAGGCCCTGCCATTCTCTGTAAAGGTCCTACCTTGATTTAACCTCCCATACTCTAACACCGTACTGTTAACCGAATTAAACTGCATCTGCCATTCCTCAGCCCACCTATCCAGCTGATTGAGATCCACCCCCCCTCGGGATTTGGAATAACGTTCTTCACTTTCCACTATTTTTGTGTCATCTGCAAACCTACCAAAGTGCTGGAGGAACTCAGCAGGTCAGGCGGCATCTATGTAAGCGAATAAACAGTCGATGTTTCGGGCTGAAGCTCTTGATGCCTCCTACCCCTGAATAATTGTGTTTGGTTCTGATCGCCCCATAACAAGATGGATGTGGAGATTCTGCAGAGGGTGCGGGAGAGATTCGCCAGGATGATGACTCGATTAGAGACGATGAACTACACTCAGAGGCCACTTCATTAGTTACACCCGAGCACCTGCACATTTATGTAAATATCTAATCAGCCAATCACGTGACAGCAACTCCACACGTCAAAGCATGCCGACATGGTCAAGAGGTCCAGTTCTTGTTCAGACCAAACATCAGAACGGGGAAGAAGTGATCAAACTGTGGAATGATTATCGGTGCCAGACAGGGTGGTTGGAGTATCTCAGTAGCCTCAGTTTGTACGTTCTCCTCGTGGAATGCACAGGTTTCTTCCAGATGCTCTGGTTTCCTCCCAAAGTCGAAAGATGTACAGGCCAGTAGGTTAATTGCTTAACAGTATTGGCCCATCGCATAAACAAAGTTGGGAACCCCTGCTAGAGTTTACAGAGAAGGGTGCAAAAACCATCCAGCGATTGGCAGTTCTGTGGGTGAAAATGCCTGGTTAATGAGAGAGGTCAGCGGAGAATGGCCGGACCGGTTCGAGCTGACAGGAACTCAGATAACCACGCGGTACAACAGTGCCGTCAGAACGGTGGTTGTGATGTGTCCGGCGCGGTGGTGTCGTAAGTCGTGCTTGTTGCTCTGACTCTCAGCGAAGCGGAGAGCTGAATGTGCGAGTCTCCCCCTGCCAGTGCTAAGCCTGTCCAGCAGCGCTCCTCGCCGGCCACACACGGAAACTGAACTCCTCTCGGACTCAGGCGGGGAGGCGGTCCGGCCCCTGCACACGTAGCGCACGTGACCCAGATCCCCAACTACGGGTAAGTAGGAGAGACGAAGGCTACGGGGGCAAACCCAGACGGCAGATCCGGAGTGCGGCCCCAGTGGACGTCATTGAACATCCTCCCGGCACCTCCTGCAGCCGAGCCGGTGCCAAACTGGTGGTGACAGCGGAGAGGCCGAGAGGGGGACCTTGGCGACCGGGCCTCTTGGGTTCTCCGTACCTTCCACCCGGCCTTCTGATGACGATCATCACCCATTGGCCTTCGAGACAGCCGGATGACAACCAACCACAATGGTGGTGTGCGGAAGGAACGCGCTACATGTTGGACCTTGAGGTGGTTAGGCTATAGCAGCAGGAGACCGAGCCAGACTCCTCTGTCGTGCCCAATAATGTGGTCACTGAGTGTGCATAAAGAGTAGATGGGAAAACTTAGATTGTATGGGCTGAGTTGAGACCTGACAGTGGTTTATAAGAGGCATGGGTAGGTAGACAGAGTTTTCTCCCAGGCTATAAATTTTAATTACTGGATGACATACATTTAAAGGTGAGAGAAGGTTAAGTTCAAATGAGATCTGCGGCTCAGGTTTCTTTAGACAGAGAGTGCAGGGTGGACACAGATGCAACAGGGGCATTTGAGGGGCTGTTGGACAGGCAGACAGATATGCAGGAAATTGAGGGAGATGGACCATGTGCAGGTGGAAGGGATTTAGTTTAATTTGTGTTAATCACACATCTTGTGTGCCAAAGGCACTGTAATACACTATAATCCAATAAATGTATTCTCCCCGGTAACTTGGGAGGGGATTTCAATCATACACCCACTCTCTGCTCGAAGGAATTTCTCCCACTCTCTGTCCACGTTTTCTTCTAGGGCTGTAGGCCACGCAACCCCGAACTCCGATGTACGCTACCCTTTTGCAGAATCCAGCTGGGGACAGGCTTTTTGGCCCATCAAGACTGTGATATTGTCCACTGTAGGTGTCCTACCCTCGTACACCGAGGCCCCTCTGTCCCTCGACACTCCCCACCACTCATGTTGTGTCCTACCCTCGTACACTGAGGCCCCTCTGTCCCTCGACACTCCCCACCACTCATGGTGTGTGTCCTACCCTCGTACACCGAGGTGTCCCTGTCCCTCGACACACCCCACCATTCAGGGTGAGTGTCCTACCCTCGTACACCAAGGCCCCTCTGTCCCTCGACACTCCCCACCACTCATGGTGTGTGTCCTACCATCGTACACCGAGGCCCCTCTGTCCCTCGACACTCCCCACCACTCATGGTGTGTCCTACCCTCGTACACCGAGGCCCCTCTGTCTCTCGACACTCCCCACTACTCATGGTGTGTGTCCTACCCTCGTACACCGAGATGTCCCTGTCCCTCGACACTCCCCACCACTCATGGTGTGTCCTACCCTCGTACACCGAGGCCCCTCTGTCTCTCGACACTCCCCACTACTCATGGTGTGTGTCCTACCCTCGTACACCGAGGTCTCCCTGTCCCTTGACACTCCCCTCCACTCATGGTGTGTCCTACCCTCGTACACCGAGGTCCCTCTGCGCCTCGACACTCCCCTCCACTCATGGTGTGTCCTACCCTCATACACCGAGGTCTCCCTGTCCCTTGACACTCCCCAACACTCATGGTGTGTGTCCTACCCTCGTACACCGAGATGTCCCTGTCCCTCGACACTCCCCTCCACTCATGGTGTGTCCTACCCTCGTACACCGAGGTCTCCCTGTCCGTTCACACTCCCCACCACTCATGGTGTGTGTCCTACCCTCGTACATCGAGGTCTCCCTGTCCCTCGACACTCCCCACCACTCATGGTGAGTGTCCTACCCTTGTACACCGAGGCCCCTCTGTCCCTCGACACTCCCCACCACTCATGGTGTGTCCTACCCTCGTACACCGAGGCCGCTCTGTCCCTCGACACTCCTCACCACTCATGATGAGTGTCCTACCCTCGTACACCGAAGTCCCTCTGTCCCTCAACACTCCCCACCATTCACGGTGCATGTCCTACCCTTGTACAGCGAGGCCCCTCTGTCCCTCGACACTCACCACCACTCATGGTGTGTCCTACCCTCGTACACCGAGGCCCCTCTGTCCCTCGACACTCCCCACCACTCATGGTGTGTGTCCTACCCTCGTACACCGAGGCCCCTCTATCCCTCGACACTCCCCACCACTCATGGTGTGTGTCCTACCCTCGTACACCGAGATGTCCCTGTCCCTCGACACTCCCACCATTCAGGGTGTGTGTCCGACCCTCGTACACCGAGGCCCCTCTGTCCCTCGACACTCCCCTCCACTCATGGTGTGTCCTACCCTCGTACACCGAGATGTCCCTGTCCCTCGACACTCCCCACCACTCATGGTGTGTGTCCTACCCTCATACACCGAGGCCCCTCTGTCCCTCGACACTCCCCACCACTCATGGTGTGTGTCCTACCCTCGTACACCGAGGTGTCCCTGTCCCTCGACACTCCCCACCACTCATGGTGTGTGTCCTACCCTCGTACACCGAGGCCCCTCTGTCCCTCGACATTCCCCACCACTCATGGTGTGTGTCCTACCCTCGTACATCGAGGCCCCTCTGTCCCTCGACACTCCCCACCTCTTATGGTGTGTCCTACCCTCGTACACCGAGGTCTCCCTGTCCCTCAACACTCCCCACCACTCATGGTGTGTCCTAACCTCGTACACCGAGGTCTCCCTGTCCCTTGACACTCCCCACCACTCATGGTGTGTCCTACCCTCGTACACCGAGGCCCCTCTGTCCCTCGACACTCACCACCACTCATGGTGTGTCCTACCCTCGTACACCGAGGTCTCCCTGTCCCTCGACAATCCCCACCATTCATGGTGGTGTCCTACCCCTCGTACACCGAGATGTCCCTGTCCCTCGACTCTCCCACCATTCAGGGTGTGTGTCCGACCCTCGTACACCGAGGCCCCTCTGTCCCTCGACACTCCCCACCACTCATGGTGAATGTCCTACCCTTGTACACCGAGGCCCCCTCTGTCCCTCGACACTCCCCACCACTCATGGTGTGTCCTGCCCTGGTACACCGAGGCCCCTCTGTCCCTCGACACTCCCCTCCACTCATGGTGTGTGTCCTACCCTCGTACACCGAGGCCCCTCTGTCCCTCGACACTCCCCCACCACTCATGTTGTGTCCTACCCTCGTACAGCTGAGGCCCCCTCTGTCCCTCGACACTCCCCACCACTCATGGTGTGTGTCCTACCCTCGTACACCGAGGTGTCCCTGTCCCTCGACACACCCCACCATTCAGGGTGAGTGTCCTACCCTCGTACACCAAGGCCCCTCTGTCCCTCGACACTCCCCACCACTCATGGTGTGTGTCCTACCATCGTACACCGAGGCCCCTCTGTCCCCTCGACACTCCCCACCACTCATGATGTGTCCTACCCTCGTACACTGAGGCCCCTCTGTCCCTCGACACTCCCACCACTCATGGTGTGTGTCCTACCCTCGTACACCGAGGTGTCCCCTGTCCCTCGACACACCCCACCATTCAGGGTGAGTGTCCTACACTCGTACACCAAGGCCCCTCTGTCCCTCGACACTCCCCCACCACTCATGGTGTGTCCTACCCTCGTACACCGAGATGTCCCTGTCCCTCGACACTTCCCCAACACTCATGGTGTGACCTACTCTCATACACTGAGGCCCCTCTGTCCCTCAACACTCCCCAGCACTCATGGTGTGTCCTACCCTCGTACACCGAGATGTCCCTGTCCCTCGACACTCCCCCACCACTCATGGTGTGTCCTACCCTCGTACACCGAGGCCCCTCTGTCTCTCGACACTCCCCCACTACTCATGGTGTGGTGTCCTACCCTCGTACACCGAGATGTCCCTGTCCCTCGACACTCCCCACCACTCATGGTGTGTCCTACCCTCGTACACCGAGGCCCCTCTGTCTCTCGACACTCCCCACTACTCATGGTGTTGTGTCCTACCCTCGTACACCGAGGTCTCCCTGTCCCTTGACACTCCCCTCCACTCATGGTGTGTCCTACCCTCGTACACCGAGGTCCCTCTGCGCCTCGACACTCCCCTCCACTCATGGTGTGTCCTACCCTCATACACCGAGGTCTCCCTGTCCCTTGACACTCCCCAACACTCATGGTGTGTGTCCTACCCTCGTACACCGAGATGTCCCTGTCCCTCGACACTCCCCTCCACTCATGGTGTGTCCTACCCTCGTACACCGAGGTCTCCCTGTCCGTTCACACTCCCCACCACTCATGGTGTGTGTCCTACCCTCGTACATCGAGGTCTCCCTGTCCCTCGACACTCCCCACCACTCATGGTGAGTGTCCTACCCTTGTACACCGAGGCCCCTCTGTCCCTCGACACTCCCCACCACTCATGGTGTGTCCTACCCTCGTACACCGAGGCCGCTCTGTCCCTCGACACTCCTCACCACTCATGATGAGTGTCCTACCCTCGTACACCGAAGTCCCTCTGTCCCTCAACACTCCCCACCATTCACGGTGCATGTCCTACCCTTGTACAGCGAGGCCCCTCTGTCCCTCGACACTCCCCACCACTCATGGTGTGTCCTACCCTCGTACACCGAGGTCCCACTGTCCCTCGACACTCCCCTCCACTCATGGTGTGTGTCCTACCCTCGTACACCGAGGTCTCCCTGTCCCTTGACACTCCCCTCCACTCATGGTGTGTCCTACCCTCGTACACCGAGGTCCCTCTGCCCCTCGACACTCCCCTCCACTCATGGTGTGTCCTACCCTCATACACCGAGGTCTCCCTGTCCCTTGACACTCCCCAACACTCATGGTGTGTGTCCTACCCTCGTACACCGAGATGTCCCTGTCCCTCGACACTCCCCTCCACTCATGGTGTGTCCTACCCTCGTACACCGAGGTCTCCCTGTCCATTCACACTCCCCACCACTCATGGTGTGTGTCCTACCCTCGTACATCGAGGTCTCCCTGTCCCTCGACACTCCCCACCACTCATGGTGAGTGTCCTACCCTTGTACACCGAGGCCCCTCTGTCCCTCGACACTCCCCACCACTCATGGTGTGTCCTACCCTCGTACACCGAGGCCGCTCTGTCCCTCGACACTCCTCACCACTCATGATGAGTGTCCTACCCTCGTACACCGAAGTCCCTCTGTCCCTCAACACTCCCCACCATTCACGGTGCATGTCCTACCCTTGTACAGCGAGGCCCCTCTGTCCCTCGACACTCACCACCACTCATGGTGTGTCCTACCCTCGTACACCGAGGCCCCTCTGTCCCTCGACACTCCCCACCACTCATGGTGTGTGTCCTACCCTCATACACCGAGGCCCCTCTATCCCTCGACACTCCCCACCACTCATGGTGTGTGTCCTACCCTCGTACACCGAGATGTCCCTGTCCCTCGACACTCCCACCATTCAGGGTGTGTGTCCGACCCTCGTACACCGAGGCCCCTCTGTCCCTCGACACTCCCCTCCACTCATGGTGTGTCCTACCCTCGTACACCGAGATGTCCCTGTCCCTCGACACTCCCCACCACTCATGGTGTGTGTCCTACCCTCATACACCGAGGCCCCTCTGTCCCTCGACACTCCCCACCACTCATGGTGTGTGTCCTACCCTCGTACACCGAGGTGTCCCTGTCCCTCGACACTCCCCACCACTCATGGTGTGTGTCCTACCCTCGTACACCGAGGCCCCTCTGTCCCTCGACATTCCCCACCACTCATGGTGTGTGTCCTACCCTCGTACATCGAGGCCCCTCTGTCCCTCGACACTCCCCACCTCTTATGGTGTGTCCTACCCTCGTACACCGAGGTCTCCCTGTCCCTCAACACTCCCCACCACTCATGGTGTGTCCTAACCTCGTACACCGAGGTCTCCCTGTCCCTTGACACTCCCCACCACTCATGGTGTGTCCTACCCTCGTACACCGAGGCCCCTCTGTCCCTCGACACTCACCACCACTCATGGTGTGTCCTACCCTCGTACACCGAGGTCTCCCTGTCCCTCGACAATCCCCATCATTCATGGTGTGTCCTACCCTCGTACACCGAGATGTCCCTGTCCCTCGACTGTCCCTCGACTCTCCCACCATTCAGGGTGTGTGTCCGACCCTCGTACACCGAGGCCCCTCTGTCCCTCGACACTCCCCACCACTCATGGTGAATGTCCTACCCTTGTACACCGAGGCCCCTCTGTCCCTCGACACTCCCCACCACTCATGGTGTGTCCTGCCCTGGTACACCGAGGCCCCTCTGTCCCTCGACACTCCCCTCCACTCATGGTGTGTGTCCTACCCTCGTACACCAAGGCCCCTCTGTCCCTCGACACTCCACAGCACTCATGGTATGTCCTACCCTTGTACACCAAGGCCCCTCTGTCCCTCAACACTCCCCACCACTCATGGTGTGTCCTACCCTCGTACACCGAGATGTCCCTGTCCCTCAACACTCCCCACCACTCATGGTGTGTCCTACCCTCGTACACCGAGGTGTCCCTGTCCCTCGACACTCCCCACCATTCTGGGTGAGTGTCCTACCCTCGTACACGGAGGCCCCTCTGTCCCTCGACACTCCCCACCACTCATGGTGTGTCCTACCCTTGTACACCGAGATGTCCCTGTCCCTCGACACTCCCCACCACTCATGGTATGTGTCCTACCCTCGTACACCGAGGCCCCTCTGTCCCTCGACACTCACCACCACTCATGGTGTGTGTCCTACCCTCGTACACCGAGGTGTCCCTGTCCCTCGACACTCCGCACCACTCATAGTGTGTGTCCTACCCTCGTGCACCGAGGCCCCCCTGTCACTCGACACTACCCACCACTCATGGTGTGTGTCCTACCCTCGTACACCGAGGTGTCCCTGTCCCTCGACACTCCCCACCACTCATGGTGTGTGTCCTACCCTCATACACCGAGGTCTCCCTGTCCCTCGACACTCCCCACCACTCATGGTGTGTCCTACCCTCGTACACCGAGGCCCCTCTGTCCCTCGACACTCCACACCACTCATGGTGTGTCCTACCCTCATACACCGAGGTCTCCCTGCCCCTCGACACTCCCCTTCACTCATGGTGTGTCCTACCCTCGTACACCGAGGTCCCACTGTCCCTCGACACTCCCCTCCACTCATGGTGTGTCCTACCCTCATACACCGAGTTCTCCCTGTCTCTTGACACTCCCCACCCCTCATGGTGTGTGTCTTACCCTCGTACACCGAGATGTCCCTGTCCCTCGACACTCCCCTCCACTCATGGTGCGTCCTACCCTCGTACACCGAGGCCCCTCTGTCCCTCGACACTCCCCACCACTCATGGTGTGTCCTACCCTCGTACACCGAGGTCTCCCTGACCCTCGACACTCCCCACCACTCATGGTGTGTCCTACCCTCGTACACCGAGGCCCCTCTGTCCCTCGACACTCCCCACCACTCATGGTGTGTCCTACCCTCGTACACCGAGGTCCCACTGTCCCTCGACACTCCCCTCCACTCATGATGTGTCCTACCCTCATACACCGAGGTCTCCCTGTCCCTCGACACTCCCCACCCCTCATGGTGTGTGTCCTACCCTTGTACACCGAGGCCCCTCTGTCCCCCGACACTCCCCACCACTCATGATGAGTGCCCTACCGTCGTACACCGAGGCCCCTCTGTCCCTCGACACTCCCCACTCATGGTGTGTCCTACCTTCGTACACCGAGGCCCCTCTGTCCCTCGACACTCCCCACCACTCATGGTGTGTCCTACCCTCGTACACCGAGGTCTCCCTGTCCCTCGACACACCCCTCCACTCATGGTGTGTCCTACCCTCGTACACCAAGGTCTCCCTGTCCCTCGACACTCCCACCATTCAGGGTGTGTGTCCGACCCTCGTACACCGAGGCCCCTCTGTCCCTCGACACTCCCCACCACTCATGGAGTGTGTCCTACCCTTGTACACCGAGATGTCCCTGTCCCTCAACACTCCCCACCACTCATGGTGTGTCCTACCCTCGTACACCGAGGTCTCCCTGTCCCTCGACACTCCCCACCACTCATGGTGAATGTCCAACCCTTGTACACCGAGGCCCCTCTGTCCCTCGACACTCCCCACCACTCATGGTGTGTCCTGCCCTCGAACACCGAGGCCCCTCTGTCCCTCGACACTCCCCTCCACTCATGGTGTGAGTCCTACCCTCGTACAACGAGGCCCCTCTGTCCCTCGACACTCCACACCACTCATGGTGTGTCCTACCCTTGTACACCGAGGCCCCTCTGTCCCTCGACACTCCCCACCACTCATGGTGTGTCCTACACTCGTACACTGAGATGTCCCTGTCCCTCGACACTCCCCACCACTCATGATGTGTGTCCTACCCTCGTACACTGAGGCCCCTCTGTCCCTCGACACTCCCCCACCACTCATGGTGAGTGTCCTACCCTCGTACACCGAGGCCCCTCTGTCCCTCGACACTCCCCACCACTCACGGTGTGTGTCCTACCCTCGTACACCGAGGTGTCCCTGTCCCTCGACACTCCGCACCACTCATGGTGTGTGTCCTACCCTCGTACACCGAGGCCCCCCTGTCCCTCGACACTACCCACCACTCATGGTGTGTGTCCTACCCTCGTACACCGAGGTGTCCCTGTCCCTCGACACTCCCCACCACTCGTGGTGTGTGTCCTACCCTCATACACCGAGGTCTCCCTGTTCCTCGACACTTCCCACCACTCATGGTGTGTCCTACCCTCGTACACCGAGGCCCCTCTGTCCCTCGACACTCCCCACCACTCATGGCGTGTCCTACCCTCGTACACCGAGGTCTCCCTGTCCCTCGACACTCCCCTCCACTCATGGTGTGTCCTACCCTCGAACACCGAGGTCTCCCTGTCCCTCGACACACCCCTCCACTCATGGTGTGTCTTACCCTCGTACACCGAGATGTCCCTGTCCCTCGACACTCCCCTCCACTCATGGTGTGTCCTACCCTCGTACACCGAGGCCCCTCGGTCCCCTCGACACTCCCCCCCCACCACTCATGGTGTGTCCTACCCTCGTACACCGAGGTCTCCCTGTCCCTCGACACTCCCTTCCACTCATGGTGTGTCCTACCCTCATACACCGAGGTCTCCCTGTCCCTCGACACTCCCCACCCCTCATGGTGTGTGTCCTACCCTCGTACACCGAGGCCCCTCTATCCCTCGACACTCCACACCACTCACGGTGTGTGTCCTACCCTCGTACACCGAGGCCCCTCTGTCCCCCGACACTCCCCACTACTCATGATGAGTGTCCTACCGTCGTACACCAAGGCCCCTCTGTCCCTCGACACTCCCCACTCATGGTGTGTCCTACCCTCGTACACCGAGGCCCCTCTGTCCCCTCGACACACCCCACCACTCATGGTGTGTCCTACCCCTCGTACACCGAGGTCTCCCTGTCCCTCGACACTCCCCTCCACTCATGGTGTGTCCTACCCTCGTACACCGAGGTCTCCCTGTCCCTCGGACTCTCCCCTCCACTCATGGTGTGTCTCTACCCTCGTACACCGAGGTCCCACTGTCCTCGACACTCCCCCACCACTCATGGTGTGTCCTACCCTCGTACACCGAGGTCTCCCTGTCCTCTGACACTCCCCTCCACTCATGGTGCGTCCTACCCTCGTACACCGAGGTCTCCCTGTCCCTCGACACTCCCCTCCCACTCATGGTGTGTCCTACCCTCGTACACCGAGGTCCCACTGTCCCTCGACACTCCCCACCACTCATGGTGTGTCCCTACCCTCGTACACCGAGGTCTCCCTGTCCCTCAACACTCCCCTCCACTCATGGTGTGTCCTACCCTCGTACACCGAGGTCCCACTGTCCCTCGGACACTCCCCTCCACTCATGGTGTGTCCTACCCTCATACACCGAGGTCTCCCTGTCCCTCAACACTCCCCACCCCTCATGGTGTGTCCCACCCTCATACACCGAGGTCCTACTGTCCCTCGGCACTCCCCACCACTCATGGTGTGTCCCACCCTCATACACCGGAGGTCCCACTGTCCCTAGACACTCCCCTCCACTCATGGTGTCTCCTACCCTCGTACACCGAGGCCCCTCTGTCCCCCGGACACTCCCCACCACTCATGATGAGTGTCCTACCCTCGTACACCGAGGCCCCCTCTGTCCCTCGACACTACCCACCACTCATGGTGTGTGGTCCTACCTCGTACACCGAGGCCCCTCTGTCCCTCGACACTCCCCACTCATGGTGTGTCCCACCCTCGTACACCGAGGCCCCTCTGTCCCTCGACACTCCCCACCATTCAGAGTGTGTGTCCTACCCTCGTACACCGAGGCCCCTCTGTCCCTCGACACTCCCCACTCATGGTGTGTCCTAACCTCGTACACTGAGGCCCCTCTTTCCCTCGACATTCCCCACCACTCATGGTGTGTCCTACCCTCATACACCGAGGTCTCCCTGTCCCTCGACACTCCCCTCCACTCATGGTGTGTCCTACCCTCGTACACCAAGGTCTCCCTGTCCCTCGACACTCCCCACCACTCATGGTGTGTCTACCCTCGTACACCGAGGCCCCTCTGTCCTTCGACACTCCCCACCACTCATGATGAGTGTCCTACCTCGTACACCGAGGCCCCTCTGTCCCTCGACACTCCCCACTCATGGTGTGTCCTACCCTCGTACACCGAGGCCCCTCTGTCCCTCGACACTCCCCACCACTCATGGTGTGTGTCCTACCCTCGTACACCGAGGTGTCCCTGTCCTCAACACTCCCCACCATTCAGGGTGAGTGTCCTACCCTCGTACACCGAGGCCCCCTCTGTCCCTCGACACTCCCCACCACTCATGGTGTGTCCTACCCTCGTACACCGAGGCCCTTCTGTCACCTCGACACTCCCCACCACTCACAGTGTGTAGTCCTACCCTCGTACACCGAGGTGTCCCTGTCCCTCGACACTCCCCACCACTCATGGTGTGTGTCCTACCCTCATACACCGAGGTGTCCCTGTCCCTCAACACTCCCCACCATTCAGGGTGAGTGTCCTACCCTCGTACACCGAGGCCCCTCTGTCCCTCGACACTCCCCACCACTCATGGTGTGTCCTACCCTCGTACACCGAGGCCCCTCTGTCCCTCGACACTCCTCACCACTCATGATGAGTGTCCTATCCTCATACACCGAGGTGTCCCTGTCCCTCGACACTCCCCTCCATTCAGGGTGAGTGTCCTACCCCTCGTACACCGAGGCCCCTCTGTCCCTCGACACTCCCCACCACTCATGGTGTGTCCTACCCTCGTTCACCGAGGCCCCTCTGTCCCTCGACACTCTCACCACTCATGATGAGTGTCCTATCCTCGTACACCAAGGCCCCTCTGTCCCTCGACACTCCCCACCACTCATGGTGTGTCCTACCCTCGTACACCGAGGCCCCTCTGTCCTCGACACTCCCCACTCATGGTGTGTCCTACCCTCGTACACCGAGGCCGCTCTGACCCCCGACACACCCCACCACTCATGAGGAGTGTCCTACCCCTCGTACACCGAGGCCCCTCTGTCCCTCGACACTACCCACCACTCATGGTGTGTGTCCTACCCTCGTACACCGAGGCCCCTCTGTCCCCTCGACACTACCCACCACTCATGGTGTGTGTCCTACCCTCGTACACCGAGGCCCCTCTGTCCCTCGACACTACCCACCACTCATGGTGTGTGTCCTACCCTCGTACACCGAGGCCCCTCTGTTCCTCGACACTCCCCACTCATGGTGTGTCCTACCCTCGTACACCGAGGCCCCTCTGACCCCCGACACTCCCCACCACTCATGAGGAGTGTCCTACCCTCGTACACCGAGGCCCCTCTGTCCCTCGACACTACCCCACCACTCATGGTGTGTGTCCTACCCTCGTACACCGAGGCCCCTCTGTCCCTCGACACTCCCCACTCATGGTGTGTCCCACCCTCGTACACCGAGGCCCCTCTTTCCCTCGACACTACCCACCACTCATGGTGTGTGTCCTACCCTCGTACACCGAGGCCCCTCTGTCCCTCGACACTACCCACCACTCATGGTGTGAGTCCTACCCTCGTACACTGAGGCCCCTCTAATCCTCGACACTCCCCACTCATGGTGTGTCCTACCCTCGTACACCGGGGTCCCACTGTCCCTCGACACTCTCCTCCACTCATGGTGTGTCCATACCCTCGTACTCCGAGGTCTCCCTGTCCCTCGACACTCCCCACCACTCATTGTGTGTCCTACCCTCGTACACCGAGGCCCCTCTGTCCTCGACACTACCCACCACTCATGGTGTGTGTCCTACCCTCGTACACCGAGGCCCCTCTATTCCTCGACACTCCCCACTCATGGTGTGTCCTACCCTCGTACACCGAGGCCCCTCTATCCCTCGATACTCCCACCCATTCAGGGTGTGTGTCCTACCCTCGTACACCGAGGCCCCTCTGTCCCTCGACACTCCCCACTCATGGTGTGTCCTACCCTCGTACACCGAGGCTCCTCTGTCCCTCGACACTCCCCACCACTCATGGTGTGTCCTACCCTCGTACACCGAGGTCTCCCTGTCCCTCGACACTCCCCTCCACTCATGGTGTGTCCTACCCTCGTACACCGGGGTCCCACTGTCCCTCGACACTCCCCTCCACTCATGGTGTGTCCTACTCTCGTACTCCGAGGTCTCCCTGTCCCTCGACACTCCCCACCACTCATTGTGTGTCCTACCCTCGTACACCGAGGCCACTCTGTCCCTCGACACTCCCCACCACTCATGATGAGTGTCCTACCCTCGTACACCGAGGCCCCTCTGTCCCTCGACACTCCCCACTCATGGTGTGCCCTACCTCGTACACCGAGGCCCCTCAGTCCCTCGACACCCCCCACCACTCATGGTGTGTGTCCTACCCTCGTACACCGAGGCCCCTCTGTCCCACGACACTCCCCACTCATGGTGTGTCCCACCCTCGTACACCGAGGCCCCTCTGTCCCTCGACACTCCCCACTCATGGTGTGTCCTACCCTCGTACACCGAGGCCCTCTGTCCCTCGACACTCCCACTCATGGTGTGTCCTACCCTCGTACACCGAGGCCCCTCTTTCCCTCGACATTCCCCACCACTCATGGTGTGTCCTACCCTCGTACACCGAGGTCTCCCTGTCCCTCGACACTCCCCTCCACTCATGGTGTGTCCTACCCTCGTACACCAAGGTCTCCCTGTCCCTCGACACTCCCCACCACTCATGGTGTGTCCTACCCTCGTACACCGAGGCCCCTCTGTCCTTCGACACTCCCCACCACTCATGATGAGTGTCCTACCCTCGTACACCGAGGCCCCTCTGTCCCTCGACACTCCCCACTCATGGTGTGTCCTACCCTCGTACACCGAGGCCCCTCTTTCCCTCGACATTCCCCACCACTCATGGTGTGTCCTACCCTCGTACACCGAGGTCTCCCTGTCCCTCGACACTCCCCTCCACTCATGGTGTGTCCTACCCTCGTACACCAAGGTCTCCCTGTCCCTCGACACTCCCCACCACTCATGGTGTGTCCTACCCTCGTACACCGAGGCCCCTCTGTCCTTCGACACTCCCCACCACTCATGATGAGTGTCCTACCCTCGTACACCGAGGCCCCTCTGTCCCTCGACACTCCCCACTCATGGTGTGTGTCCTACCCTCGTACACCGAGGTGTCCCTGTCCCTCAACACTCCCCACCATTCAGGGTGAGTGTCCTACCCTCGTACACCGAGGCCCCTCTGTCCCTCGACACTCCCCACCACTCATGGTGTGTCCTACCCTCGTACACCGAGGTCTCCCTGTCCCTCGACACTCCCCTCCACTCATGGTGTGTCTTACCCTCGTACACCGGGGTCCCACTGTCCCTCGTCACTCCCCTCCACTCATGGTGTGTCCTACCCTCGTACTCCGAGGTCTCCCTGTCCCTCGACACTCCCCACCACTCATTGTGTGTCCTACCCTCGTACACCGAGGCCCCTCTGTCCCTCGACACTCCCCACCACTCATGATGAGTGTCCTACCCTCGTACACCGAGGCCCCTCTGTCCCTCGACACTCCCCACTCATTTTGTGCCCTACCCTCGTACACCGAGGCCCCTCAGTCCCTCGACACTCTCCACCACTCATGGTGTGTGTCCTACCCTCGTACACCGAGGCCCCTCTGTCCCTCGACACTCCCCACTCATGGTGTGTCCCACCCTCGTACACCGAGGCCCCTCTGTCCCTCGACACTCCCCACCATTCAGAGTGTGTGTCCTATCCTCATACACCGAGGTGTCCCTGTCCCTCGACACTCCCCTCCATTCAGGGTGAGTGTCCTACCCTCGTACACCGAGGCCCCTCTGTCCCTCGACACTCCCCACCACTCATGGTGTGTCCTACCCTCGTTCACCGAGGCCCCTCTGTCCCTCGACACTCCTCACCACTCATGTTGAGTGTCCTATCCTCGTACACCAAGGCCCCTCTGTCCCTCCACACTCCCCACCACTCATGGTGTGTCCTACCCTCGTACACCATGGCCCCTCTGTCCCTCGACACTCCCCACTCATGGTGTGTCCTACCCTCGTACACCGAGGCCCCTCTGACCCCCGACACTCCCCACCACTCATGAGGAGTGTCCTACCCTCGTACACCGAGGCCCCTCTGTCCCTCGACACTACCCACCACTCATGGTGTGTGTCCTACCCTCGTACACCGAGGCCCCTCTGTCCCTCGACACTACCCACCACTCATGGTGTGTGTCCTACCCTCGTACACTGAGGCCCCTCTGTCCCTCGACACTACCCACCACTCATGGTGTGTGTCCTTCCCTCGTACACTGAGGCCCCTCTGTTCCTCGACACTCCCCACTCATGGTGTGCCCTACCCTCGTACACCGGGGTCCCACTGTCCCTCGACACTCCCCTCCACTCATGGTGTGTCCTACCCTCGTATTCCGAGGTCTCCCTGTCCCTCGACACTCCCCACCACTCATTGTGTGTCCTACCCTCGTACACCGAGGCCCCTCTGTCCCTCGACACTACCCACCACTCATGGTGTGTGTCCTACCCTCGTACACCGAGGCCCCTCTGTTCCTCGACACTCCCCACTCATGGTGTGTCCTACCCTCGTACACCGAGGCCCCTCTATCCCTCGATACTCCCCACCATTCAGGGTGTGTGTCCTACCCTCGTACACCGAGGCCCCTCTGTCCCTCGACACTCCCCACTCATGGTGTGTCCTACCCTCGTACACCGAGGCTCCTCTGTCCCTCGACACTCCCCACCACTCATGGTGTGTCCTACCCTCGTACACCGAGGTCTCCCTGTCCCTCGACACTCCCCTCCACTCATGGTGTGTCCTACCCTCGTACACCGGGGTCCCACTGTCCCTCGACACTCCCCTCCACTCATGGTGTGTCCTACCCTCGTACTCCGAGGTCTCCCTGTCCCTCGACACTCCCCACCACTCATTGTGTGTCCTACCCTCGTACACCGAGGCCACTCTGTCCCTCGACACTCCCCACCACTCATGATGAGTGTCCTACCCTCGTACACCGAGGCCCCTCTGTCCCTCGACACTCCCCACTCATGGTGTGCCCTACCCTCGTACACCGAGGCCCCTCAGTCCCTCGACACTCCCCACCACTCATGGTGTGTGTCCTACCCTCGTACACCGAGGCCCCTCTGTCCCTCGACACTCCCCACTCATGGTGTGTCCCACCCTCGTACACCGAGGCCCCTCTGTCCCTCGACACTCCCCACCATTCAGAGTGTGTGTCCTACCCTCGTACACCGAGGCCCCTCTGTCCCTCGACACTCCCCACTCATGGTGTGTCCTACCCTCGTACACCGAGGCCCCTCTTTCCCTCGACATTCCCCACCACTCATGGTGTGTCCTACCCTCGTACACCGAGGTCTCCCTGTCCCTCGACACTCCCCTCCACTCATGGTGTGTCCTACCCTCGTACACCAAGGTCTCCCTGTCCCTCGACACTCCCCACCACTCATGGTGTGTCCTACCCTCGTACACCGAGGCCCCTCTGTCCTTCGACACTCCCCACCACTCATGATGAGTGTCCTACCCTCGTACACCGACGCCCCTCTGTCCCTCGACACTCCCCACTCATGGTGTGTCCTACCCTCGTACACCGAGGCCCCTCTGTCCCTCGACACTCCCCACCACTCATGGTGTGTGTCCTACCCTCGTACACCGAGGTGTCCCTGTCCCTCAACACTCCCCACCATTCAGGGTGAGTGTCCTACCCTCGTACACCGAGGCCCCTCTGTACCTCGACACTCCCCACCACTCATGGTGTGTCCTACCCTCGTACACCGAGGCCCTTCTGTCCCTCGACACTCCCCACCACTCACAGTGTGTGTCCTACCCTCGTACACCGAGGTGTCCCTGTCCCTCGACACTCCCCACTACTCATGGTGTGTGTCCTACCCTCGTACACCGAGGTGTCCCTGTCCCTCAACACTCCCCACCATTCAGGGTGAGTGTCCTACCCTCGTACACCGATGCCCCTCTGTCCCTCGACACTCCCCACCACTCATGGTGTGTCCTACCCTCGTACACCGAGGCCCCTCTGTCCCTCGACACTCCTCACCACTCATGATGAGTGTCCTATCCTCATACACCGAGGTGTCCCTGTCCCTCGACACTCCCCTCCATTCAGAGTGAGTGTCCTACCCTCGTACACCGAGGCCCCTCTGTCCCTCGACACTCCCCACCACTCATGGTGTGTCCTACCCTCATTCACCGAGGCCCCTCTGTCCCTCGACACTCCTCACCACTCATGATGAGTGTCCTATCCTCGTACACCAAGGCCCCTCTGTCCCTCGACACTCCCCACCACTCATGGTGTGTCCTACCCTCGTACACCGAGGCCCCTCTGTCCCTCGACACTCCCCACTCATGGTGTGTCCTACCCTCGTACACCGAGGCCCCTCTGACCCCCGACACTCCCCACCACTCATGAGGAGTGCCCTACCCTCGTACACCGAGGCCCCTCTGTCCCTCGACACTCCCCACTCATGGTGTGTCCTACCCTCGTACACCGAGGCCCCTCTGTCCCTCGACACTCCCCACCACTCATGGTGTGTGTCCTACCCTCGTACACCGAGGTGTCCCTGTCCCTCAACACTCCCCACCATTCAGGGTGAGTGTCCTACCCTCGTACACCGAGGCCCCTCTGTCCCTCGACACTCCCCACCACTCATGGTGTGTCCTACCCTCGTACACCGAGGTCTCCCTGTCCCTCGACACTCCCCTCCACTCATGGTGTGTCTTACCCTCGTACACCGGGGTCCCACTGTCCCTCGTCACTCCCCTCCACTCATGGTGTGTCCTACCCTCGTACTCCGAGGTCTCCCTGTCCCTCGACACTCCCCACCACTCATTGTGTGTCCTACCCTCGTACACCGAGGCCCCTCTGTCCCTCGACACTCCCCACCACTCATGATGAGTGTCCTACCCTCGTACACCGAGGCCCCTCTGTCCCTCGACACTCCCCACTCATTTTGTGCCCTACCCTCGTACACCGAGGCCCCTCAGTCCCTCGACACTCTCCACCACTCATGGTGTGTGTCCTACCCTCGTACACCGAGGCCCCTCTGTCCCTCGACACTCCCCACTCATGGTGTGTCCCACCCTCGTACACCGAGGCCCCTCTGTCCCTCGACACTCCCCACCATTCAGAGTGTGTGTCCTATCCTCATACACCGAGGTGTCCCTGTCCCTCGACACTCCCCTCCATTCAGGGTGAGTGTCCTACCCTCGTACACCGAGGCCCCTCTGTCCCTCGACACTCCCCACCACTCATGGTGTGTCCTACCCTCGTTCACCGAGGCCCCTCTGTCCCTCGACACTCCTCACCACTCATGATGAGTGTCCTATCCTCGTACACCAAGGCCCCTCTGTCCCTCCACACTCCCCACCAATTATGGTGTGTCCTACCCTCGTACACCATGGCCCCTCTGTCCCTCGACACTCCCCACTCATGGTGTGTCCTACCCTCGTACACCGAGGCCCCTCTGACCCCCGACACTCCCCACCACTCATGAGGAGTGTCCTACCCTCGTACACCGAGGCCCCTCTGTCCCTCGACACTACCCACCACTCATGGTGTGTGTCCTACCCTCGTACACCGAGGCCCCTCTGTCCCTCGACACTACCCACCACTCATGGTGTGTGTCCTACCCTCGTACACTGAGGCCCCTCTGTCCCTCGACACTACCCACCACTCATGGTGTGTGTCCTACCCTCGTATACTGAGGCCCCTCTGTTCCTCGACACTCCCCACTCATGGTGTGTCCTACCCTCGTACACCGGGGTCCCACTGTCCCTCGACACTCCCCTCCACTCATGGTGTGTCCTACCCTCGTATTCCGAGGTCTCCCTGTCCCTCGACACTCCCCACCACTCATTGTGTGTCCTACCCTCGTACACCGAGGCCCCTCTGTCCCTCGACACTACCCACCACTCATGGTGTGTGTCCTACCCTCGTACACCGAGGCCCCTCTGTTCCTCGACACTCCCCACTCATGGTGTGTCCTACCCTCGTACACCGAGGCCCCTCTATCCCTCGATACTCCCCACCATTCAGGGTGTGTGTCCTACCCTCGTACACCGAGGCCCCTCTGTCCCTCGACACTCCCCACTCATGGTGTGTCCTACCCTCGTACACCGAGGCTCCTCTGTCCCTCGACACTCCTCACCACTCATGGTGTGTCCTACCCTCGTACACCGAGGTCTCCCTGTCCCTCGACACTCCCCTCCACTCATGGTGTGTCCTACCCTCGTACACCGGGGTCCCACTGTCCCTCGACACTCCCCTCCACTCATGGTGTGTCCTACCCTCGTACTCCGAGGTCTCCCTGTCCCTCGACACTCCCCACCACTCATTGTGTGTCCTACCCTCGTACACCGAGGCCACTCTGTCCCTCGACACTCCCCACCACTCATGATGAGTGTCCTACCCTCGTACACCGAGGCCCCTCTGTCCCTCGACACTCCCCACCACTCATGGTGTGTCCTACCCTCGTACACCGAGGCCCTTCTGTCCCTCGACACTCCCCACCACTCACAGTGTGTGTCCTACCCTCGTACACCGAGGTGTCCCTGTCCCTCGACACTCCCCACTACTCATGGTGTGTGTCCTACCCTCGTACACCGAGGTGTCCCTGTCCCTCAACACTCCCCACCATTCAGGGTGAGTGTCCTACCCTCGTACACCGAGGCCCCTCTGTCCCTCGACACTCCCCACCACTCATGGTGTGTCCTACCCTCGTACACCGAGGCCCCTCTGTCCCTCGACACTCCTCACCACTCATGATGAGTGTCCTATCCTCATACACCGAGGTGTCCCTGTCCCTCGACACTCCCCTCCATTCAGGGTGAGTGTCCTACCCTCGTACACCGAGGCCCCTCTGTCCCTCGACACTCCCCACTCATGGTGTGTCCTACCCTCGTACACCGAGGCTCCTCTGTCCCTCGACACTCCCCACCACTCATGGTGTGTCCTACCCTCGTACACCGAGGTCTCCCTGTCCCTCGACACTCCCCTCCACTCATGGTGTGTCCTACCCTCGTACACCGGGGTCCCACTGTCCCTCGACACTCCCCTCCACTCATGGTGTGTCCTACCCTCGTACTCCGAGGTCTCCCTGTCCCTCGACACTCCCCACCACTCATTGTGTGTCCTACCCTCGTACACCGAGGCCCCTCTGTCCCTCGACACTACCCACCACTCATGGAGTGTGTCCTACCCTCGTACACCGAGGCCCCTCTGTCCCTCGACACTACCCACCACTCATGGTGTGTGTCCTACCCTCGTACACCGAGGCCCCTCTGTCCCTCGACACTACCCACCACTCATGGTGTGTGTCCTACCCTCGTACACCGAGGCCCCTCTGTTCCTCGACACTCCCCACTCATGGTGTGTCCTACCCTCGTACACCGAGGCCCCTCTATCCCTCGATACTCCCCAACATTCAGGGTGTGTGTCCTACCCTCGTACACCGAGGCCCCTCTGTCCCTCGACACTACCCACCACTCATGGTGTGTGTCCTACCCTCGTACACCGAGGCCCCTCTGTCCCTCGACACTACCCACCACTCATGGTGTGTGTCCTACCCTCGTACACCGAGGCTCCTCTGTTCCTCGACACTCCCCACTCATGGTGTGTCCCACCCTCGTACACCGAGGCCCCTCTGTCCCTCGACACTCCCCACCATTCAGTGTGTGTGTCCTCCCCTCGTACACCGAGGCCCCTCTGTCCCTCGACACTCCCCACTCATGGTGTGTCCTACCCTCGTACACCGAGGCCCCTCTTTCCCTCGACATTCCCCACCACTCATGGTGTGTCCTACCCTCGTACACCGAGGTCTCCCTGTCCCTCGACACTCCCCTCCACTCATGGTGTGTCCTACCCTCGTACACCGAGGCCCCTCTATCCCTCGATACTCCCCACCATTCAGGGTGTGTGTCCTACCCTCGTACACCGAGGCCCCTCTGTCCCTCGACACTCCCCACTCATGGTGTGTCCTACCCTCGTACACCGAGGCTCCTCTGTCCCTCGACACTCCCCACCACTCATGGTGTGTCCTACCCTCGTACACCGAGGTCTCCCTGTCCCTCGACACTCCCCTCCACTCATGGTGTGTCCTACCCTCGTACACCGGGGTCCCACTGTCCCTCGACACTCCCCTCCACTCATGGTGTGTCCTACCCTCGTACTCCGAGGTCTCCCTGTCCCTCGACACTCCCCACCACTCATTGTGTGTCCTACCCTCGTACACCGAGGCCCCTCTGTCCCTCGACACTCCCCACCACTCATGATGAGTGTCCTACCCTCGTACACCGAGGCCCCTCAGTCCCTCGACACTCCCCACCACTCATGGTGTGTGTCCTACCCTCGTACACCGAGGTGTCCCTGTCCCTCGACACTCCCCACCCCTCATGTTGTGTCCCACCCTCATACACCGAGGTCCCACTGTCCCTAGACACTCCCCTCCACTCATGGTGTCTCCTACCCTCGTACACCGAGGCCCCTCTGTCCCCCGACACTCTCCACCACTCATGATGAGTGTCCTACCCTCGTACACCGAGGCCCCTCTGTCCCTCGACACTACCCACCACTCATGGTGTGTGTCCTACCCTCGTACACCGAGGCCCCTCTGTCCCTCGACACTACCCACCACTCATGGTGTGTGTCCTACCCTCGTACACCGAGGCCCCTCTGTCCCTCGACACTCCCCACTCATGGTGTGTCCCACCCTCGTACACCGAGGCCCCTCTGTCCCTCGACACTCCCCACCATTCAGAGTGTGTGTCCTCCCCTCGTACACCGAGGCCCCTCTGTCCCTCGACACTCCCCACTCATGGTGTGTCCTACCCTCGTACACCGAGGCCCCTCTTTCCCTCGACATTCCCCACCACTCATGGTGTGTCCTACCCTCGTACACCGAGGTCTCCCTGTCCCTCGACACTCCCCTCCACTCATGGTGTGTCCTACCCTCGTAGACCAAGGTCTCCCTGTCCCTCGACACTCCCCACCACTCATGGTGTGTCCTACCCTCGTACACCGAGGCCCCTCTGTCCTTCGACACTCCCCACCACTCATGATGAGTGTCCTACCCTCGTACACCGAGGCCCCTCTGTCCCTCGACACTCCCCACTCATGGTGTGTCCTACCCTCGTACACCGAGGCCCCTCTGTCCCTCGACACTCCCCACCACTCATGGTGTGTGTCCTACCCTCGTACACCGAGGTGTCCCTGTCCCTCAACACTCCCCACCATTCAGGGTGAGTGTCCTACCCTCGTACACCGAGGCCCCTCTGTCCCTCGACACTCCCCACCATTCAGAGTGTGTGTCCTCCCCTCGTACACCGAGGCCCCTCTGTCCCTCGACACTCCCCACTCATGGTGTGTCCTACCCTCGTACACCGAGGCCCCTCTTTCCCTCGACATTCCCCACCACTCATGGTGTGTCCTACCCTCGTACACCGAGGTCTCCCTGTCCCTCGACACTCCCCTCCACTCATGGTGTGTCCTACCCTCGTACACCAAGGTCTCCCTGTCCCTCGACACTCCCCACCACTCATGGTGTGTCCTACCCTCGTACACCGAGGCCCCTCTGTCCTTCGACACTCCCCACCACTCATGATGAGTGTCCTACCCTCGTACACCGAGGCCCCTCTGTCCCTCAACACTCCCCACTCATGGTGTGTCCTACCCTCGTACACCGAGGCCCCTCTGTCCCTCGACACTCCCCACCACTCATGGTGTGTGTCCTACCCTCGTACACCGAGGTGTCCCTGTCCCTCAACACTCCCCACCATTCAGGGTGAGTGTCCTACCCTCGTACACCGAGGCCCCTCTGTCCCTCGACACTCCCCACCACTCATGGTGTGTCCTACCCTCGTACACCGAGGCCCTTCTGTCCCTCGACACTCCCCACCACTCACAGTGTGTGTCCTACCCTCGTACACCGAGGTGTCCCTGTCCCTCGGCACTCCCCACCACTCATGGTGTGTGTCCTACCCTCGTACACCGAGGTGTCCCTGTCCCTCAACACTCCCCACCATTCAGGGTGAGTGTCCTACCCTCGTACACCGAGGCCCCTCTGCCCCTCGACACTCCCCACCACTCATGGTGTGTCCTACCCTCGTTCACCGAGGCCCCTCTGTCCCTCGACACTCCTCACCACTCATGATGAGTGTCCTATCCTCGTACACCAAGGCCCCTCTGTCCCTCGACACTCCCCACCACTCATGGTGTGTCCTACCCTCGTACACCGAGGCCCCTCTGTCCCTCGACACTCCCCACTCATGGTGTGTGTCCTACCCTTGTATACTGATTACTCAATACTATTCCAGTCACTATTAGATCCCCAAAACACACCACCCCCACATATCACTATTATATACTATCTGCTAATGCTTAACCTCATTTTGCCAGCTCATCTCAATCTCCTCTGCACCATTATCCCCACACTGACATACACACAAGGTTATCTCTGTTCCACATCCTCCATGTCACCTCCACATCCACAGATTCTCTGACCTACCCGTCTCCTCTGTCCCTCATCTCTCTCTCACCCTCCTCTCTCACTCCTCCCTCATTATCTCCCTCCTTTCTCTCACTTCCTCTCCCTACCCTCTCTCTCACCATCCTTGTTCTCTTTCTTTCTCTCTACTATTTTCCTCTCTCTCTTCCTTCATTATCTCCTCCCCATCTCTCTCTCCCTCCCTTTTCCTCTCCTCTCTATCTCATCTCTCCCTTTCTGTGTCCCTCTCTTTTTCTCTCTCTCACTATCTCCTCTGTCTCTCTCGACCTTGCCATAGCTGTTAACGCACGTCACTGCAATCTCGCCCCCTCTCTAATATTTCCTCCAGCCTTCCACCTCCCTGAGACCACAAACCCATCCCTCACCCCTGCTTTCTACCCCTCACACCGGGGGACGAGTATCTCACTGACCCCACACGTTCATTGGGACATGGGAGGAAAACCCATGCGGTCACAAGGAGAGAGTGCAGACCCTGCACACAGACACACTCACACAGACACAGTCACACACACTCACACATAGACATACATGGTCATACAGAGACACACACACAGACGCAGACATACACACACACACTCACACAGACATACACACACACACACTCACAGACACACACACACACACTCACAGACACACACATACACACACACAATCACACACAATCACACACACTCACACACGCACAGACACACACACACACACACACACACACACACAGACATACGCGGTCATACGCAGACACACTCACACAGATACTCAGACACACTCTCTGTCACACACGCAGACACACACACACAGACACAGTCACACACACTCACACATAGACATACATGGTCATAGAGAGACACACAGACAGACGCAGACATACACACACACAGTCACACTCACACAGACATACACACACACACTCACAGACACACTCATACACACACACAATCACACACACTCACACACGCACAGACACACACACACACACACAAACACACACACAGACATACACGGTCATACGCAGATACACACGCAGACACACACACACATAGACACAAACATACTCTCACACACGCAGACACTCAGACACATACAGACACTCACTCACACAGTCACACACACACACACACAGACACACAAACACAGGCACGCAGGCACACACACACACACACACAGATACTCAGACACACACACTCTCTGTCACACACACAGTCACACACGCAGACACTCAGACACAGGCACACAAACACACACAAACACACACACACACATACACACACAAACACACACAAACACACACACACACACACACACAGTCACTCACAGAATGAGGTGGGTGTTTGAACCTGAGTCTCCACGTCAGAGAGACAGCGGTACTACCCTCTGCTACACAACACCGTCCCTGTTGGAGTTTCATCTGGGGCCACTTGGACTGATTCTTGGCCCATTGACGGTGAAGGTCACGGTGATTCACGGAGACACGGAGATCCTCACTCCATCCTTACCCCGTCAGCTCCGGGGAATTCAACGGTGAGACACGGGCTCGCTGGGTGTGCAATCTGCACATCACATCACACCCAGCACAGATTAAAGTCACATCTGGCACCAAGTTCACAGACTGCTTCTCTGTAGAGCTGATCTATACGCACAGACAGACAGACACACATACACACACACACACACACACACACACACAAACATACATGTGTGTGTGCACACACATTCTAAAACACATTCGTACACAGAGTCAGACACACACGACAATGCACAGTTTGTACCGGGATCTCCTCCCACCCCCCACAAACTCCCACGAAGAGCCCCGGTCACTCACGCTGGACACTCTGGGACGAAGGGCCACTGCGGACCACGCACAGTAGGATCCCACAGCCAGCAGTCGGTCGGTCAGAGTTTCGTGGGGTCAGCCCCCAGCCCAAGTGAAGGACGCTATTCGAATCGAGGGTCTCCCAGTTCCGCAGAGGTCGGATGGCCGGGGGTGGAGGTGAGCGATCCCTCACTGCCCTCAGTCCAGTGAAAGGGAGAAGAGCGGTGAAGGAAGGAAGGAGAAATCGGGCAAAAGGAAATGAGAGGGAGAGAGAAAGTGAGGAGAGGGGAAGAGAGGAAGGGAGGAAGAGAGGGGGAGAGATAGAGAGAGACGAATGGAGAAACAGGGGGAGAAAGAAGAGGAAAGAAATCAAGAGAAAGCAACGGAGAGAGAAGGAGAGATAGAGATAGAGATAGAGATAGAGACAGAGAGAAAAATGGAGAGAGGGAGAAACGGGGAGAGAGGGGGCAGAGAAAAAGAGAAAGCAGGAAAGACAAATATGGAAAAAGAGAAAGAGGGTGAGTGAAGAGAGAGAGGAAAGAGGGAGAGCAAACCGGACAGAGTGAAAGATAGATTAGGAGAAAGAAAGGGAGAGAAAGAGAGAGTGATGAAGGAGGGAGAGAAAGAGGAGAAATAGAGAGGGGGAGAGATGGAGTGATAGAGAATAAAAGACAGGAAGCTGGGGGAGAGAGAGAGGGGGCAGTCGAAGCCCTCAGCCCATCCGAGGCTAGTGGAAAGTTTGCAGGCAGGAGCGGGAGATGTGCCCGGGCAGTCGGCTGTGCCTGTGAAAGTGGGCAGGGACTCAGGCATTGACTGCTGGCTGGCACAGGGCTGGGAACGCTGACGGATGGAGGAGGTGGGGGAAGAGAGCCGGTTGGCAGGTCCCCGCCTCCCTGCTTCCCTCGGCGGCCCCCCCAGCTGCTCGCTCTGCCCCGGGGGCCCCTCCAGATCAGTCCGCCCTCCCCTTGGGGTGGGAGGGAGGGTGAGCGAGGGACGGCGAGGAGTGGGGATCAGGTGTGGGCAGCCCACTGAGAAGGATGCACTGACCATTTCACCAGAGCGGCCATCGCGTCCAATAACCATTCCTTTGAGGGGACCCCAGATCGTCCAAAGCTCCCTCGGGATGACCCGATGTGACCTCAGTTCCCCGAGAGTGACCATCAGTGAACACAGCTTCCCGTGTGGGTCCCAGTGTGATCACCACTCCCTGCGGCTGACTGGAGTGTCCGCCCGTCCTGAAGTGACCATTTCCCGCTGAGAGGGGTGTTTTTGCAGACGTGGGCGGTCTAACTTCTTCTCCCTCAACGTCTCCTTTACCCCTTTACAGGGTGGCTGGGGCCCTGTCGGAGTCCATGACCTATGGCTGCACTCAAACCACGGTCCGTCCTTCACGCTCTCGGACCACGCCGAGCGCCCTGGCGTTCCTGTTACCTCCGGCGCGCCCTCGGGGTGCCGACCGCAGCGTCACGGGAGATGGAAAGCTCGAGGCTCCCTTGGCGGCGAGTGAGAGAGTCCGCTCGCCCTCGTCGGGGTGGGGGGGGGAACTCGAATAGCGGCGCAGCAGATTGTAACGTCGAAACAGGGAGCTGACGGCCTCCCCTCTGTGATACGTCCCATCGGTGAGAGGTCCTGTTCGAGGTGCTGGGGGTGGACAGTGGTTCTTGATGGACTGGTGGAGGGGGCTGATGATTTTGCTGGAGCAAGTGAGGGGAAGGGGATGGAGTTCTAACACTTTCTGTCATTCATTCTATGGGTTTTTCTCCTGTTTCGTGGCTGTCTGTGAAGAGTAAGAATTCCGGGTTGTACTCTATACACCCTCTGATATTATATTCAGCCACTGAGTGAGCCCGGAGTGACCACCAGTCTGTAAATGGGACAGTTCCTCGGTATGACCCAGAGTGACCACAGTTCCCTGGGGGTGACCCAGACTCACCTCTGGGGCAGCGCCACCGCCCTCGGATTCCTCGCTGGCCCCTCACCCCCCCCACCTCCACCGTCGCCGGGGGGGGGGGGTCACTGTGCGGTGCCAGTATGACAGGGTTGAGCTCTCTGCTGTCGGTGGTGGTCACTGGCCAGACGTCTGGGGGTCAGGGGGTCGTCCCAACCCACCGGCGGCCCTTGGCGCCCCAGGGACCTGCGAGGGAAGGCCCGCAGGCCAGATGAAACGGATCCCCTCCCCCTCCGGTCCTGTGCCTGTTTGAGGAGGGCCGTTCCCCTCACCAACTTACTCAGGTAAACCCCCACCCCCCCGTCTCAGGGCCCTCCTCTTTCACCTGAAACCGAGGAGATGCTGCCTCGTGCTGGAGGGGCTAACCTCTCTCTCTCTGTCCCCATCTTTGTTTGTCTCTTCTCTCTTTCTGTTTCTCTCTACTTCTCTGACCCTCTCTCTATCCCTTTCTCTCTCCCTCACGTTCTCTCCTCTCTCTAGCTCTCTCCCTCTCTGCCCTCTTCCTCTGCCTCGCTCACTCTCTCCGCCTCCCACTCTCTGCCTCAACGTCTCTTATCCACTCCAACTCTCTCCCACTCTTTCTCGCCTCACCTCTTGTGCTCTTTTCTTCCTTTCTCTCTCCCCGCATCCTGCTCTTTCCATTCGTTTTTCTTTCTCCTATCCCCCATTTCATCTCCCTTCATTCCCGCTCTCTATTTCTCTCTTTGGGCTGTTTTCCTCTCTCTCCTAACCTCTCACATTCTCTTTCTCCCTTCTCTGATGCTACCTCTCTACCCAGCTCTCCCTGATGCCCTCTCTCCCTCTCTGCCCATCACTCTGTCCTCCCTTTTCTCTCTCCTCCCATATCTATCCTCGCTCGCATACTCTCCCCCTCACTACCTCGCACAAACACTCTCCCTCTCCCCAATTCTCTACACACTCCCTCCCCTCCCTTTCCCTCTCTATCCCAGGCACACTCTCCTTTCTCCCCACCTTCCCTCTCTCCCCCTCTCTCTCTCCCCTGCCCTGTGTCTCACACACACTCCCCCTCCCCCTCTCTCCCTCTCCCCACCTCATACACAGGCACATAGACTCTCTCACACCCTCCTTCACTCAAACTCTCTCTCTATGTCCATGTCTCTGTCTCTTTCTCTCTCTCTCTGTCTGTCTCCATATCCCTCCCTTTCTATTTCTCACGATCTGTCTCTCTCACTGGCCTTCTCTTCCTCTCTCCCTCCTCTCTCACTGCCCCTCCCTCACTTACTATCTCTCTATATATGTCCCTGTCTCTCTCTCTCTTTCTGCCTCTCTCTATCCCTCTCTTCCTCTCTCTCACACTCCCTCCCCCTCCCTCTCACTATCCTTCCCTCTTCCTTCCCTATTCTCTCTCCCCATTCCCTGTCTCTTTCTCCATCTTTTTCTCCATGTTCTCTCTCTCCCCCTCTCTGTCTATCTGTCCCTCTCTCTCTCTGTCTGTCTGTCTCACTCTCCATGTCCCTGTCCCTGTCTCTCTCTATATCTCTCTCTCTCTTTCTCTGTCTCTGCCTCTCTCTCTCTCTCTCTCTCACACACACACACACACACACACACACACACCCTTGTTCCCTCTCTCTCTCTCTCTCTCTCTCTCTCTCTCCCGATGGAGTGTCTCCCTGTCCTCCAGTCCCAATTAATTTCTGGAGCTAATTATTCCCAGATCCCTGGGTGCTCGCGGGCTGACTCCAGCGAGTGTTTCTACACCCTCTGCGCTTCCTGATTTAAATCTGAACCACTCGCTCATTCTCGAGTCCTGCCCTGCAGGGAGCACTGTCCAGTGCTGCCGTCTTTTTTTAGCCATCTGTATCCTAGATTATCTCGAGCGTTGCTTGTCATTCTCCCTCGGAGTCTGGCAGTGTTCCGGGCCTCGGTTTGACGGGATAGGGAATGTCAGGGTGGGCTGTGAGGAGGCTGCAGAAGGATATGGATAGGCTTAATGAAGGGGCAACGTCTTAGCGGATGTGGGGGGGGGGGGGGTGCAGGATTATCCGACAAATCTGAAATGCTTCCAGATTGGGGGGTGGGGTAGGGTACGGAATTCACATCAGGCTGGTGGGCAGACAGAGGAAGAGGCCTTTCGGCCCACCTGGTCTGTACCAACCAAGATTCCCGTCTAAAATAATCCCATTTGCCCGCATTTGTTCTGTATCTCTCTGATCTCCCCAAATGTCTTTGAAACGTTGTTCACATTCCTGCCTCAACCACTTCCTCTGGCACCTCCCTCCATATAGGGACCACCCTTTGGGAGAAAAAGTTGCCTCTCATAAACCTCTGCCCTCTTGACCTTTAACCTGTGACCTGTAGACTCTGGAAAATAGATTTTGATTATCTGCCCTGGGCTTTTCCTCTCTTGAATATATAATCCCTTTGCTCTTTGGGAAATCCAATTAAAGGGATGGGTGGAGGGGTGGAGATACGTCCCTACCAAAGGAGGTGTGAGGCGTTCCTTCCCTCCGCTAGCCTGCAGGTCACCCTCGGGCCAGGTGTAGCACCTGCTCGGCCAGCAGGGTCACGTGAAGCCACGGGGGCAGGTGGTGGACGGTCGTACGAGCAGCCGGTGCAGATCACGTCCTGGTTATGACACCAGGCAGACAATCTGTGAAGAGTATTGATAATGGCCGGGGTCACCCGTCTTGTAAAGACACTGCCCAGAAGAAGGCAACGGCAAGCCACTTCTGGAGACAAATTTGCCAACAATAATCATGGTCGAGACCACGATCGCCCATGTTGGACAACTGGAACAATTGAAAGGGACATTACACAAATAATGGCAGGAGCCACTAACAGTGTTGTATTGAGGGGTCTTGGGGTCCCTGGAAGTGACCGCACCAGTTGACAGGGCAGTAAAGAAGCCGGGTGGCGTGCTTGCCTGTAATAGTCCAGGCGCTAAATTCAAGAGTTACGGTGGAATTGGAATTGGTTTATGGTTGTCACAGGTCAGGAGATACTGTGAACATCTTGTCCGACACAGTGTGCTGAGGTGGAACCAGGTAAAACGATAACAACGCAGAATAGAGTGTCACAGTCACACAGAGAGTCACAATGCAGGTAGACGAAGAGGTGCAAGACCATAACGCAGCCGTCACGGTAGAGTAGGGTTAGTGTGACACCATTACAGCTTGGAGGGGTCAGAGTTCAGAGTTCAGCCCCAGTGTCCTCTGTAAGGAGTTTTCTACATCCTCTCCGTGACCGCGCACGTTTCCTCCAGGCGCTCCAGTTTCCTCCCACAGCCCAAAGACGTACGGGTCTGGGGAGGTTAATCGGTCATTGTAGGTTGCCCCGTGATTAGGCCGGGATTCAATCGGGTGTTGGTGTGGGGGAGGGGGCTCAAAGGGTCCGAGGGGGCTGTTCCGCACTGACTCATTAAATAATTAAACCCCCTCAGAGAAGTACATTGTTTTTTTGGGGGGGGGGGGCAGCATGGTAGCATAGCAGTTAACGAGTCACTTTAAAGTACCAGCGACCCCGGCTCAGCCCCGCTGCTGCCTGTAAGGAGTTTGCACGTTCTCTCCGCGACCGCGCGGGTTTCCTCTCACAGTCCAAAGAAACACCGGTTGGCAGGTTAAGTCGGTCATTGTAAATTGTCTCGTGCTTAGCCTCGGGTTAAACCGGGGCATTGACAGGACCTATTTGACTCTGTATCGCTAAATTGAAAACATAAGCAGGTAGATCGTGAGGTCAAGAGCCCATCTTATTGTACCAGGGGACCAGTAAGATAGAAGTTGTGCTTGGGCCTGTAGGTATGTGCATCTTTGGTCAGGCCGCATCTGAGCTATTACATTCAGTTCTGGTCACCCCCCCCCCGTTACAGGAGGATGTGGGGGCTTTGGGGAGGGGGCAGAAAAGGTCCACCAGGATGCTGCCTGGATTAGTCAAGTCAAGTCACTTTTATTGTCATTTCGACCATAACTGCTGGTACGGTACACAGTAAAAACGAGACACCATTTTTCAGGACCATGGTGTTACATGAAACAGTGCAAAAACTACACTGAACTATGTGAAAACAACACAAAAAACTACGCTAGACTACAGACCTACCCAGGACTGCATAAAGTGCACAAAACAGTGCAGGCATTACAATAAATAATAAACAGGACAAGAGGCACAATAGGGCAGTAAGTTGGTGTCAGTCCAGGCTCTGGGTATTGAGGAGTCTGATGGCTTGGGGGAAGAAACTGTTCAACAGTCTGATCGTGAGAGCCCGAATGCCTCGGTACCTTTTCCCAGACGGCAGGAGGGAGGAGAGTTTGTATGAGGGGTGTGTGGGGTCCTTCACAATGCCGTTTGCTTTGCGGATGCAGCGTGTAGTGTAAATGTCTGTGATGGCAGGAAGAGAGACCCCGATGATCTTCTCAGCTGACCTCACTATCCGCTGCAGGGTCTTGCGATCCGAGACGGTGCAATTTCTGAACCAGGCAGTGATGCAGCTCAGGATGCTCTCAGTACAACCCCTGTAGAATGTGGTGAGGATGGGGGGTGGGAGATGGACTTCCCTCAGCCTTCGCAGAAAGTAGAGATGCTGCTGGGCCTTCTTTGCTATGGAGCTGGTGTTAAGGGATCAGGTGAGATTCTCCGCCAGGTGAACACCAAGAAATTTGGTGCTCTTAACGATCTCTACCGAGGAGCCGTCGATGTTCAGCAGGGAGTGGTCGCTCCGTGCCCTCCTGAAGTCAACAACCATCTCTTTTGTTTTGTTCACATTCAGAGACAGGTAGTTGGCTCTGCACCAGTCCGTTAGCCGCTGCACCTCCTCTCTGTAAGCTGACTCACCATTCTTGCTGACGAGTCCCACCATGGTCGTGTCACCGGCGAACTCGATGATGTGGTTCGAGCTGTGTGTTGCAGCACAGTCGTGGGTCAGCGGAGTGAGCAGCTGTGGACTGAGCACACAGCCCCGGGGTTCCCCGTGCTCAGTGTGATGGTGTTGGAGATGCTGCCTCCGATCCGGACTAGAGAGTGTGATCTAAGGAGAGGTTGGAGAAACTTGGGTTGTTTTCTCTGGAGCGACGGAGGCTGAGAGGAGACCTGCTACGGGAGGCTGGTATCCTTAGCAACACACACACAAAATGCTGGAGGACCGCAGCAGGCCAGGCAGCATCGACGGAAATGAACAATGTTTCAGGCCGAGACCTTTCTCCGGGGCTGGGAAGGAAGTGTGTGTGTGTGTGGGCGGGGGGAAAGGTGCCAGAATTAAAAGGTGGAGGGGAGGGGAAGGAGGGTAGCTGGAAGGTGACAGGTGAAGCCAGGTGGGTGAGAAAGGTAAATGGCTGGAGAAGGAAGGGGTCTGATGGGTGAGGAGAAGGAAGGGAGGTGGGGAACCAGAGGGTGATACGCCGGTGAGAAGAGGTAAAAGGCTGGAGGGGGAGGAAATTTTTTTTTACCAGGAGGAGAAATCGATATTCATCCCATCAGGTTGGAGGCTACAAGGAGTCGCTCCTTCACCCTGAGGGAGGTCTCATCGCGGCACGAGAGGAGGCCAAGGACAGACATGTCGGAATGGGAATGGGAATCAGAATTCAAATGTCAGGCAAACCGGGAATCTGATCTTTTGGCGGATCCCCCCCCCGCCGGTTTACGGCGGGTCTCGCCAGTGTAGAGAAGGCTGCACCGGGAGCACCAAACACAATGGGCTGACCAGCAGGTGAAGAGTCGCCTTACCTGGGAGAACTATCTGGGGCCCTGAGGGGAGGAGGTGAATGGGCAGCTGTAGCACTTGGGCCAAAATTGCAGGGGTAAATGATGGGAGAGAGGGATAAATGGAGAAGGGAGCGATTCCTACGGAAAGCAGAGAGATGGGGGGGGGGGGGTGTAGGGGTGTTTGGCTGCTGGATCCTTGTCCTGCTGTTGAAACGGTTAAGGTGAGGGAGGAGATAACTTCAAATGAGATGTGGGGGGCAGAATTTTCTACACAGAGAGTGGGGGGTGGCTGGAATGTGATAACAGGGGGGAGGTGGAGGCAGATACGATCGAGACGGTTAAGATGCAGAGAACACTTAGACTCGTAGGGCACCACCCACACAGAAACAGACCCTTCAGCCCATCTAGTCCATGCATTCATCTGCCTCGTCCCAATGACCTGCACCTGGACAATGGCCCTCCTTGCCCTTTCCAATCCAAATTTCTCTTAAATTTTGAAAGCGAAGTCTCGCCCAGCTCTTGCGCTGTCATACTCTCACCAGCTTCTGAGTGAAGGAGTTCCCCTTAAACGGTTCACCTTTCATCCTAAACTCGAATGGCCCGGCTCTGCTCCTCCCTCTAACGGTCATTCAGACGGACGTGACCAGGGAACGGCGGGATCTGGACCGCGTGCAGGGGTTGTTTCGTTTAGCATCGTGGTCGGCACAGAGGTGACGGGCCGAAGGGCCTGTTCTGTGATACCTGACATGGAGGGGGGGGGGGTCAGACGAGTGAGAGGGGAATGTGAGAGCCGATGAAATCAGGAGCAGGGGGCCGTCTTGCCGCGCCAAGCCTTCTCCGCCACCAAATACATTCACGGCAGATCTGGCCGAGGACTCAGCCTCACCTCCCTACCGTAATGTCCCCCACCGTACAAAAATCCATTAAACTGCCACTTAAATATATTTAATGAGATAGCTGTCATCATGTGCCTATCAATTAGTGTGAGGCTGTTACAAATCAGAGTTCAATTCCGGAGTTCTCTGAAAGACGTTTTGTCTGCCTTACCTGTGGAATGAGTGGCTCTTCCCCGCCTCAAGGTCCAAAGTCCTAGTGGCTGGGAGGTTAATTGTTTGTTGTAAATTGCCCCATGACTGTCCGCAGCAACCTTAGTGTTTTTCTTTTCATTTGTTTTTTCCCGAGACCGAGCTGCTCGCTCGACGCTCAGCCCAGTGTCTAAGGAGCCAGCCGGATCCGAACCCGGGATCTCTCGCCTCGAAGTCCGGTGCGGACGCCACGACCCCCAATCAGGCTCGGGTTAGATCGGGCGTGGTAGGGCGTACTCCTCGCTGTATCGCCCAATGAGTAAAGCCCCTGAGAGTGACACAGAGCTGCTGCTTCTTTCAGGGGGAGCGGGAGGTGACACGGTAGCGTAGTGGTTAGCACGACGCTTTACAGTACGAGCGACCGGGGTTCAATTCCCGCCGCTGCCCGTGAGGAGTTTGCACGTTCTCCCCGCGACCGTGCGGGTTTCCTCCCAGTGCTCCGGTTTCCTCCCACAGTCCAAAGACGTACCAGTTGGTCGGTTAATTGGTCATTGTAAATTGTCCTGTTAGTCTGGGGTTAAATTGAGGGTTACCGAGTGATGCAGCTCACAAGTAAAAGAAAGGTTTCACTGGGCAGAGAAATCCACAGATTCTCTATCCTCTGGGAAAAGCAGTTTCTCCTCATCTCCGTCCTAAATCTCCTCCCCTGAATCTTGAGGCAATGTCCCCTAGTTCTAGTCTCAGCAGTAGAAACAACTTTCCTGCCTCGATCTTGTCTCTCCCTTTCATAATTTTATATGTCCGGTTCTCCTCTCCTATTCTCCTGAATTCCAGCGAGTACGACAACAACTCAACCTCTGCTCATAGGCAAACTCTCTTCCCTCCAGAACTGAATCGGTGAGCCTCCAAAGCCAGTAGATCTTGCTGCAGGTCGAACCGGTGGGTGAGGAAGGCAAATGCATTCATTTCGAGAGGACTAATTGCCCATACACTCCATCCCTCGGGGGGCCCAAACAATCTTTCCCGGCGAGGCAACGCACCATCCGCCAATCGGCGGGGGTCATCGGTTGTGTCCAGTGCTCACGAGGTGGCCTCCTGTACATTGGTGAGGCCCGTCGTAGGTTGGGGGGGGGCCCGTTACGCGGGGCACCATCCGCCACCAGGCGGACTTCCCGGTAGCCAAACATTTTAATTCCAATTCCCGTTCCCGTTCCGACACGTCGGTCCGCGGTCTCCTCTTGCCCCATGATGAGGCCACTCTCAGGACAGAGGAGCAACACCTCGTATTCCATTTGGGTCACCTTCAACCTGATCACGAATATCGATTTCTCCGTCTGCTGAACAATTTCCCATCCCCCTTCCTCTATTCCCCACCCTAATCTTCTCACCTATCACTCCCCCCCCCCCAGGGCCCCTCCTCCTTCCCGTTCTCCTGTCAGATTCCTCCTTCTCCAGCCCTTCACCTCTCCCACCCACCTGGCTTCACCTCCGTTTAAATCACAATGCGATCTTCTGTTTCGTCTCTTCCAAACAGCGCGACACAGGCCCTTCGGCCCACAAAGTTGTTTCCACCCTTTAACTCCAAGATCAGTCTACATAACCTCCGTTTTTCTATCATCCATGTACCTATCCAAGAGCCTCTTCAATGTCTCTAATATACCTGCCTCTAGCACCACCCCGGGCTGCACATTCCACACACACACCACCCTCTGTGTAAAGGGACCCTACCTCTGATATTCCAACCCCCCCCCCCATGCTTTTCTCCAGTCTCCTTAAAATTATGCCCCCTCGTAGTAAACATTTCCACCCCAGGAAAAAGTCTCTGACTGTCCACTCGTTCTCTGCCTCTTATCATCTTGTACACCCCCGCAGAGTCACTTCTCATCCTCCTTCACTCCAAAGAGAAAAGCCCCAGCTTGCTCAACCTACCCTCACAAGACGTGCTCTCTAATCCAGGCAGCATCCCCTCTGCACCCTCTCTAAAGCTCCCTCTTCCTTCTGATAATGAGGCGACCAGAACTGCACACAATACTCCCAGGCTGGTCAAACGAGGGTTTTAAGGAGCTCAACATTATCTTGTGGCTCTTGACCTCGACCCCACAACTACCAAAGGGGGCAGGAAGTTGATAAGAATGTGGTGGGGTGAATTGTGTCTCGCAGAAACACATGCAAACAGCAGGGGGAGCCCAAGGCAGCAATCGCACACCGTCCCTCAGTGACCCCTCTCCCCCACACCCTGTGTCACTGACTGTATCCCCACTGACGTTCATCCAGCTCCCTCACACCGTCCCTCAGTGACCCCTCTCCCCCACACCCTGTGTCACTGACTGTATCCCCACTGACGTTCATACAGCTCCCTCACACCGTCCCTCAGTGACCCCACTCCCCTACACCCTGTGTCACTGACTATATCCCCACTGACGTTCATCCAGCTCCCTCACACCGTCCCTCAGTGACCCCTCTCCCCCACACCCTGTGTCACTGACTATATCCCCTCTGACGTTCATCCAGCTCCCTCACACCGTCCCTCAGTGACCCCTCTCCCCCACACCCTGTGTCACTGACTATATCCCCACTGACGTTCATTCAGCTCCCTCACACCGTCGCTCAGTGACCCCTCTCCCCCACACCCTGTGTCACTGACTATATCCCCTCTGACGTTCATCCAGCTCCCTCACACCGTCCCTCAGTGACCCCTCTCCCTCACACCTTGTGTCACTGACTATATCCCCACTGACGTTCATTTCAGCTCCCTCACACCGTCGCTCAGTGACCCCTCTCCCCCACACCCTGTGTCACTGACTATATCCCCTCTGACGTTCATCCAGCTCCCTCACACTGTCCCTCAGTGACCCCTCTCCCCCACACCCCTGTGTTACTGACTGTATCCCCACTGACGTTCATCCAGCTCCCTCACACCGTCCCTCAGTGACCCCTCTCCCCCACACCCTGTGTCACTGACTATATCCCCTCTGACGTTCATCCAGCTCCCTCACACCGTCCCTCAGTGACCCCTCTCCCCACACCCTGTGTCACTGACTATATCCCCACTGACATTCATCCAGCTCCCTCACACCGTCCCTCAGTGACCCCTCTCCCCCACACCCTGTGTCACTGACTGTATCCCTCTCCCTCACACTGTATTCAGTTACCCTCCTCCCCCACACTCTGTGTCACTGACTCTATCCCTCTCCCTCACACACGTTCAGTTACCCTCCTCCCCCACACCCTGTGTCACTGACTCTATCCCTCTCCCTCACACCGTTCAATTACCCTCCTCCCCCACACCCTGTGTCACTGACTCTATCCCTCTCCCTCAGACTGTTCAGTTACCCTCCTCCCCCACACCCTGTGTCACTGACTCTATCCCTCTCCCTCAGACCGTTCAATTACCCTCCTCCCCCACACCCTGTGTCACTGACTCTATCCCTCTCCCTCAGACTGTTCAGTTACCCTCCTCCCCCACACCCTGTGTCACTGACTCTATCCCTCTCCCTCAGACTGTTCAATTACCCTCCTCCCCCACACCCTGTGTCACTGACTCTATCCCTCTCCCTCAGACTGTTTCAGTTACCCTCCTCACCCACACCCTGTGTCACTGACTCTATCCCTCTCCCCCACACTGTTCAGTTACCCTCCTCCCCCACACCCTGTGTCACTGACTCTATCCCTCTCCCCCACACCCTGTGTCACTGACTCTATCCCTCTCCCCCACACTGTTCAGTTACCCTCCTCCCCCACACCCTGTGTCACTGACTCTATCCCTCTCCCTCACACCGTGTTCAGTTACCCTCCTCCCCCACACCCTGTGTCACTGACTCTATCCCTCTCCCTCACACCGTGTTCAGTTACCCTCCTCCCTCACACCCTGTGTCACTGACTCTATCCCTCTCCCTCACACCGTTCAGATACCCTCCTCCCCCACACCCTGTGTCACTGACTCTATCCCTCTCCCCACACCCTGTGTCACTGACTCTATCCCTCTCCCCCACACTGTTCAGTTACCCTCCTCCCCCACACCCTGTGTCACTGACTCTATCCCTCTCCCTCACACCGTGTTCAGTTACCCTCCTCCCTCACACCCTGTGTCACTGACTCTATCCCTCTCCCTCACACCGTTCAGTTACCCTCCTCCCCCACACCCTGTGTCACTGACTCTATCCCTCTCCCTCACAACCGTGTTCAGTTACCCTCCTCCCCCACACCCTGTGTCACTGACTCCATCCCTCTCCCTCACACCGTGTTCAGTTACCCTCCTCCCTCACACCCTGTGTCACTGACTCTATCCCTCTCCCTCACACCGTGTTCAGTTACCCTCCTCCCCCACACCCTGTGTCACTGACTCTATCCCTCTCCCTCACACCGTTCAGATACCCTCCTCCCCCACACCCTGTGTCACTGACTCTATCCCTCTCCCTCACACCGTGTTCAGTTACCCTCCTCCCCCACACCTTGTGTCACTGACTCTATCCCTCTCCCTCACACCGTTCAGTTACCCTCCTCCCCCACACCCTGTCACTGACTCTATCCCTCTCCCTCACACCGTTCAGTTACCCTCCTCCCCCACACCCTGTGTCACTGACTCTATCCCTCTCCCTCACACCGTTCAGATACCCTCCTCCCCCCACACCCTGTGTCACTGACTCTATCCCTCTCCCCCACACCCTGTGTCACTGACTCTATCCCTCTCCCCCACACTGTTCAGTTACCCTCCTCCCCCACACCCTGTGTCACTGACTCTATCCCTCTCCCTCACACCGTGTTCAGTTACCCTCCTCCCTCACACCCTGTGTCACTGACTCTATCCCTCTCCCTCAAACCGTTCAGTTACCCTCCTCCCCACACCCTGTGTCACTGACTCTATCCCTCTCCCCCACACCCTGTGTCACTGACTCTATCCTCTCCCCCACACTGTTCAGTTACCCTCCTCCCCCACACCCTGTGTCACTGACTCTATCCCTCTCCCTCACACCGTGTTCAGTTACCCTCCTCCCTCACACCCTGTGTCACTGACTCTATCCCTCTCCCTCACACCGTTCAGTTACCCTCCTCCCCCACACCCTGTGTCACTGACTCTATCCCTCTCCCTCACACCGTTCAGATACCCTCCTCCCCCACACCCTGTGTCACTGACTCTATCCTCTCCCTCACACCGTGTTCAGTTACCCTCCTCCCCCACACCCTGTGTCACTGACTCTATCCCTCTCCCCTCACACTGTGTTCAGTTACCCTCCTCCCCCACACACTGTCACTGACTCTATCCCTCTCCCTCACACTGTTCAGATACCCTCCTCCCTCACACCCTGTGTCACTGACTCTATCCCTCTCCCTCACACCGTGTTCAGTTACCCTCCTCCCCCACACACTGTCACTGACTCTATCCCTCTCCCTCACACTGTTCAGATACCCTCCTCCCCCACACCCTGTGTCACTGACTCTATCCCTCTCCCTCACACTGTGTTCAGTTACCCTCCTCCCCCACACCCTGTCACTGACTCTATCCCTCTCCCTCACACCTTCAGATACCCTCCTCCCCCACACCCTGTGTCACTGACTCTATCCCTCTCCCTCACACTGTTCAGTTACCCTCCTCCCCCTCACCCTGTCACTGACTCTATCCCTCTCCCTCACACCTTCAGTTACCCTCCTCCCCCACACCCTGTGTCACTGACTCTATCCCTCTCCCTCACACTGTGTTCAGTTACCCTCCTCCCCCACACCCTGTGTCACTGACTCTATCCCTCTCCCTCACACTGTTCAGTTACCCTCCTCCCCCACACCCTCTGTCACTGACTCTATCCCTCTCCCTCACACCGTTCAGTTACCCTCCTCCCCACAACCCTGTCACTGACTCTATCCCTCTCCCCCACACCGTTACCCTCCTCCCTCACACCCTGTGTCACTGACTCTATCCCTCTCCCTCACACCGTTCAGTTACCCTCCTCCCCCACACCCTGTGTCACTGACTCTATCCCTCTCCCTCACACCGTTCAGTTACCCTCCTCCCCCACACCCTGTGTCACTGACTCTATCCCTCTCCCTCACACCGTTCAGTTACCCTCCTCCCCCTCACTCTGTGTCACTGACTCTATCCCTCTCCCTCACACCGTGTTCAGTTACCCTCCTCCCTCACACCCTGTGTCACTGACTCTATCCCTCTCCCTCACACCGTTCAGTTACCCTCCTCCCCCACACCCTGTGTCACTGACTCTATCCCTCTCCCTCACACCGTTCAGTTACCCTCCTCCCCCACACCCTGTGTCACTGACTCTATCCCTCTCCCTCACACCGTTCAGTTACCCTCCTCCCCCACACCCTGTGTCACTGACTCTATCCCTCTCCCTCACACCGTGTTCAGTTACCCTCCTCCCCCACACCCTGTGTCACTGACTCTATCCCTCTCCCTCACACTGTTCAGTTACCCTCCTCCCCCACACCCTGTGTCACTGACTCTATCCCTCTCCCCCACACCGTTCAGATACCTCCTCCCCCACACCCTGTGTCACTGACTCTATCCCTCTCCCCCACACCGTTCAGTTACCCTCCTCCCTCACACCCTGTCACTGACTCTATCCCCTCTCCCTCAGACTGTTCAGTTACCCTCCTCCCCCACACCCTGTGTCACTGACTCTATCCCTCTCCCTCACACAGTTCAGTTACCCTCCTCCCTCACACCCTGTGTCACTGACTCTATCCTCTCCCTCACACAGTTCAGTTACCCTCCTCCCCACACCCTGTGTCACTGACTCTATCCTCTCCCTCACACCGTGTTCAGTTACCCTCCTCCCCCACACCCTGTGTCACTGACTCTATTCCCTCTCCTCACACTGTTCAGTTACCCTCCTCCCCCACACCCTGTGTCACTGACTCTATCCCTCTCCCTCACACCGTTCAGTTACCCTCCTCCCCCACACCCTGTGTCACTGACTCTATCCCTCTCCCTCACACCGTTCAGTTACCCCTCCTCCCCCACACCCTGTGTCACTGACTCTATCCCTCTCCCTCACACCGTTCAGTTACCCTCCTCCCCCCACACCCTGTGTCACTGACTCTATCCCTCTCCCTCACACCGTGTTCAGTTACCCTCCTCCCCCACACCCTGTGTCACTGACTCTATCCCTCTCCCTCACACTGTTCAGTTACCCTCCTCCCCCACACCCTGTGTCACTGACTCTATCCCTCTCCCCCACACCGTTCAGATACCCTCCTCCCCCACACCCTGTGTCACTGACTCTATCCCTCTCCCCCACACCGTTCAGTTACCCTCCTCCCTCACACCCTGTCACTGACTCTATCCCTCTCCCTCAGACTGTTCAGTTACCCTCCTCCCCCACACCCTGTGTCACTGACTCTATCCCTCTCCCTCACACAGTTCAGTTACCCTCCTCCCTCACACCCTGTGTCACTGACTCTATCCCTCTCCCTCACACTGTTCAGTTACCCTCCTCCCCCACACCCTGTGTCACTGACTCTATCCCTCTCCCTCACACCGTTCAGTTACCCTCCTCCCCCACACCCTGTGACACTCTCTATCCCTCTCCCTCACACCGTTCAGTTACCCTCCTCCCCCACACCCTGTGTCACTGACTCTATCCCTCTCCCCCACACCGTTCAGATACCCTCCTCCCCCACACCCTGTGTCACTGACTCTATCCCTCTCCCTCACACCTTCAGTTACCCTCCTCCCCCACACCCTGTGTCACTGACTCTATCCCTCTCCCTCACACCGTTACCCTCCTCCCTCACACCCTGTGTCACTGACTCTATCCCTCTCCCTCACACCGTTCAGTTACCCTCCTCCCCCACACCCTGTGTCACTGACTCTATCCCTCTCCCTCACAACCGTTCAGTTACCCTCCTCCCCCACACCCTGTGTCACTCTCTATCCCTCTCCCTCACACCGTTCAGTTACCCTCCTCCCCCACACCCTGTGTCACTGACTCTATCCCTCTCCCTCACACCGTTCAGTTACCCTCCTCCCCCACACCCTGTGTCACTGACTCTATCCCTCTCCCTCACACCGTTCAGTTACCCTCCTCCCCCACACCCTGTGTCACTGACTCTATCCCTCTCCCTCACACCGTTCAGTTACCCTCCTCCCCCACACCCTGTGTCACTGACTCTATCCCTCTCCCTCACACCGTTCAGTTACCCTCCTCCCCCACACCCTGTGTCACTGACTCTATCCCTCTCCCTCACACCGTTCAGTTACCCTCCTCCCCCACACCCTGTGTCACTCTCTATCCCTCTCCCTCACACCGTTCAGTTACCCTCCTCCCCCACACCCTGTGTCACTGACTCTATCCTCTCCCTCACACGTTCAGTTACCCCTCCTCCCCCACACCCTGTGTCACTGACACTATCCCTCTCCCTCACACTGTTCAGATACCCTCCTCCCCCACACACTGTGTCACTGACTCTATCCCTCTCCCTCACACTGTTCAGTTACCCTCCTCCCCCTCACCCTGTCACTGACTCTATCCCTCTCCCTCACACTGTTCAGATACCCTCCTCCCCCACACCCTGTGTCACTGACACTATCCCTCTCCCTCACACTGTTCAGTTACCCTCCTCCCCCACACCCTGTGTCACTGACTCTATCCCTCTCCCTCAGACCGTTCAATTACCCTCCTCCCCCACACCCTGTGTCACTGACTCTATCCCTCTCCCCCACACCGTTCAGTTACCCTCCTCCCTCACACCCTGTCACTGACTCTATCCCTCTCCCTCACACAGTTCAGTTACCCTCCTCCCTCACACCCTGTGTCACTGACTCTATCCCTCTCCCTCACACAGTTCAGTTACCCTCCTCCCCCACACCCTGTGTCACTGACTCTATCCCTCTCCCTCACACCGTGTTCAGTTACCCTCCTCCCCCACACCCTGTGTCACTGACTCTATCCCTCTCCCTCACACCGTTACCCTCCTCCCTCACACCCTGTGTCACTGACTCTATCCCTCTCCCTCACACCGTTCAGTTACCCTCCTCCCCCACAACCCTGTGTCACTGACTCTATCCCTCTCCCCCACACCGTTCAGATACCCTCCTCCCCCACACCCTGTGTCACTGACTCTATCCCTCTCCCTCACACCTTCAGTTACCCTCCTCCCCCACACCCTGTCACTGACTCTATCCCTCTCCCTCACAGCGTGTTCAGTTACCCTCCTCCCCCACACCCTGTGTCACTGACTCTATCCCTCTCCCTCACACCGTTCAGTTACCCTCCTCCCCCACACCCTGTGTCACTGACTCTATCCCTCTCCCTCACACCGTTCAGTTACCCTCCTCCCTCACACCCTGTGTCACTGACTCTATCCCTCTCCCTCACACCGTTCAGTTACCCTCCTCCCCCACACCCTGTGTCACTGACTCTATCCCTCTCCCTCACACCGTTCAGTTACCCTCCTCCCCCACACCCTGTGTCACTCTCTATCCCTCTCCCTCACACCGTTCAGTTACCCTCCTCCCCCACACCCTGTGTCACTCTCTATCCCTCTCCCTCACACCGTTCAGTTACCCTCCTCCCCCACACCCTGTGTCACTGACTCTATCCTCTCCCTCACACTGTTCAGATACCCTCCTCCCCCACACACTGTGTCACTGACTCTATCCCTCTCCCTCACACTGTTCAGTTACCCTCCTCCCCCTCACCCTGTCACTGACTCTATCCCTCTCCCTCACACTGTTCAGATACCCTCCTCCCCCACACCCTGTGTCACTGACACTATCCCTCTCCCTCACCACTGTTCAGTTACCCTCCTCCCCCACACCCTGTGTCACTGACTCTATCCCTCTCCCTCAGACCGTTCAATTACCCTCCTCCCCCACACCCTGTGTCACTGACTCTATCCCTCTCCCTCAGACTGTTCAGTTACCCTCCTCCCCCACACCCTGTGTCACTGACTCTATCCCTCTCCCTCAGACTGTTCAATTACCCTCCTCCACCCACACCCTGTGGCACTGACTCTATCCCCTCTCCCTCAGACTGTTCAGTTACCCTCCTCACCCACACCCTGTGTCACTGACTCTATCCCTCTCCCCCACACTGTTCAGTTACCCTCCTCCCCCACACCCTGTGTCACTGACTCTATCCCTCTCCCCCACACTGTTCAGTTACCCTCCTCCCCACACCCTGTGTCACTGACTCAATCCCTCTTCCCCACACTGTTCAGTTACCCGCCTCCCCCCACACCCCTGTGTCACTGACTCTATCCCTCTCCCCACACCGTTCAGTTACCCTCCTCCCCCACACCCTGTGTCACTGACTCTATCCCTCTCCCTCACACCGTTCAGTTACCCCTCCTCCCCCACACCCTGTGTCACTGACTCTATCCCTCTCCCTCACACCGTTCAGTTACCCTCCTCCCTCACACCCTGTGTCACTGACTCTATCCTCTCCCCACACCGTTCAGTTACCCTCCTCCCCCACACCCTGTGTCACTGACTCTATCCCTCTCCCTCACACCGTTCAGTTACCCTCCTCCCCACACCCTGTGTCACTGACTCTATCCCTCTCCCTCGACACCGTTCGAGTTACCCTCCTCCCCCACAACCCTGTGTCACTGACTCTATCCCTCTCCCTCACACCGTTCAGTTACCCTCCTCCCCTCACTCTGTGTCACTGACTCTATCCATCTCCCTCACACCGTTCAGTTACCCTCCTCCCACACACCCTGTGTCACTGACTCTATCCCTCTCCCTCACACCGTTCAGTTACACTCCTCCCCCTCACTCTGTGTCACTGACTCTATCCCTCTCCCTCACACCGTGTTCAGTTACCCTCCTCCCTCACACCCTGTGTCACTGACTCTATCCCTCTCCCTCACACCGGTTCAGTTACCCTCCTCCCCCTCACCCTGTGTCACTGACTCTATCCCTCTCCCTCAGACCGTGTTCAGTTACCCTCCTCCCCCACACCCTGTGTCCACTGACTCTATCCCTCTCCCTCACACCGTGTTCAGTTACCCTCCTCCCCCACACCCTGTGTCACTGACTCTATCCCTCTCCCTCACACCTTCAGATACCCTCCTCCCCCACACCCTGTGTCACTGACTCTATCCCTCTCCCTCACACCGTGTTCAGTTACCCTCCTCCCCCACACCCTGTGTCACTGACTCTATCCCTCTCCCTCACACCGTGTTCAGTTACCCTCCTCCCCCTCACCCTGTGTCACTGACTCCATCCCTCTCCCTCAGACCGTTCAGTTACCCTCCTCCCCCACACCCTGTGTCACTGACTCTATCCCTCTCCCTCACACCGTTCAGTTACCCTCCTCCCCCACACCCTGTGTCACTGACTCTATCCCTCTCCCTCACACCGTGTTCAGTTACCCTCCTCCCCCACACCCTGTCACTGACTCTATCCCTCTCCCTCACACCGTGTTCAGTTACCCTCCTCCCCACACCCTGTGTCACTGACTCTATCCCTCTCCCTCACACCGTTACCCTCCTCCCTCACACCCTGTCACTGACTCTATCCCTCTCCCTCACACCGTTCAGTAACCCTCCTCCCCCACACCCTGTGTCACTGACTCTATCCCTCTCCCTCACACCGTTCAGTTACCCTCCTCCCCCACACCCTGTGTCACTCTCTATCCCTCTCCCTCACACTGTTCAGATACCCTCCTCACCCACACCCTGTGTCACTGACTCTATCCCTCTCCCTCACACTGTGTTCAGTTACCCTCCTCCCCCACACCCTGTGTCACTGACTCTATCCCTCTCCCTCAGACCGTTCAGTTACCCTCCTCCCCCACACCTGTGTCACTGACTCTATCCCTCTCCCTCACACTGTTCAGTTACCCTCCTCCCCCACACCCTGTGTCACTGACTCTATCCCTCTCCCTCACACCGTTCAGTTACCCTCCTCCCCCACACCCTGTGTCACTGACACTATCCCTCTCCCTCACACTGTTCAGATACCCTCCTCCCCCACACACTGTGTCACTGACTCTATCCCTCTCCCTCACACTGTTCAGTTACCCTCCTCCCCCACACCCTGTGTCACTGACTCTATCCCTCTCCCTCAGACTGTTCAGTTACCCTCCTCCCCCACACCCTGTGTCACTGACTCTAACCCTCTCCCTCACACTGTTCAGTTACCCTCCTCCCCCACACCCTGTGTCCACTGACTCTATCCCTCTCCCTCAGACTGTTCAGTTACCCTCCTCCCCCACACCCTGTGTCACTGACTCTATCCCTCTCCCTCAGACCGTTCAGTTACCCTCCTCCCCCACACCCTGTGTCACTGACTCTATCCCTCTCCCCACACCGTTCAGTTACCCTCCTCCCCCACACCCTATATCACTGACTCTATCCCTCTCCCTCACACTGTATTCAGTTACCCTCCTCCCCCACACCCTGTGTCACTGACTCTATCCCTCTCCCTCACACCGTTCAGTTACCCTCCTCCCTCACACCCTGTGTCACTGACTCTATCCTCTCCCTCACACCGTTCAGTTACCCTCCTCCCCACACCCTGTGTCACTGACTCTATCCCTCTCCATCACACAGTTCAGTTACCCTCCTCCCCCTCACCCTGTGTCACTGACTCTATCCCTCTCCCTCAGACCGTTCAGTTACCCTCCTCCCCCACACCCTGTGTCACTGACTCTATCCCTCTCCCTCACACCGTTCAGTTACCCTCCTCCCTCACGACCCTGTGTCACTGACTCTATCCCTCTCCCTCAGACTGTTCAGTTATCCTCCTCCCCCACACCCTGTGTCACTGACTCTATCCCTCTCCCTCACACTGTTCAGTTACCCTCCTCCCCCACACCCTGTGTCACTGACTCTATCCCTCTCCCTCACACCGTTCAGTTACCCTCCTCCCCCACACCCTGTGTCACTGACACTATCCCTCTCCCTCACACTGTTCAGATACCCTCCTCCACCACACACTGTGTCACTGACTCTATCCCTCTCCCTCACACTGTTCAGTTACCCTCCTCCCCCCACACCCTGTGTCACTGACTCTATCCCTCTCCCTCAGACTGTTCAGTTACCCTCTTCCCCCACACCCTGTGTCACTGACTCTAACCCTCTCCCTCACACTGTTCAGTTACCCTCCTCCCCCACACCCTGTGTCACTGACTCTATCCCTCTCCCTCAGACTGTTCAGTTACCCTCCTCCCCCACACCCTGTGTCACTGACTCTATCCCTCTCCCTCAGACCGTTCAGTTACCCTCCTCCCCCACACCCTGTGTCACTGACTCTATCCCTCTCCCCCACACCGTTCAGTTACCCTCCTCCCCCACACCCTGTGTCACTGACTCTATCCCTCTCCCTCACACTGTATTCAGTTACCCTCCTCCCCCACACCCTGTGTCACTGACTCTATCCCTCTCCCTCACACCGTTCAGTTACCCTCCTCCCTCACACCCTGTGTCACTGACTCTATCCCTCTCCCTCACACCGTTCAGTTACCCTCCTCCCCACACCCTGTGTCACTGACTCTATCCCTCTCCATCACACAGTTCAGTTACCCTCCTCCCCCACACCCTGTGTCACTGACTCTATCCCTCTCCCTCAGACCGTTCAGTTACCTCCTCCCCCACAACCCTGTGTCACTGACTCTATCCCTCTCCCTCACACCGTTCAGTTACCCTCCTCCCCTCACACCCTGTGTCACTGACTCTATCCCTCTCCCTCAGACTGTTCAGTTATCCTCCTCCCCCACACCCTGTGTCACTGACTCTATCCCTCTCCCTCACACCGTTCAGTTACCCTCCTCCCCCACACCCTATCACTGACTCTATCCCTCTCCCTCACACCGTTCAGTTACACTCCTCCCCCACACCTATCACTGACTCTATCCCTCTCCCTCACACCGTTCAGTTACCCTCCTCCCCCACACCCTGTGTTACTGACTCTATCCCTCTCCCTCACACCGTTTAGTTACCCTCCTCCCCCACACCCTGTGTCACTGTCTCTATCCCTCTCCCTCACACTGTTCAGATACCCTCCTCCCCCACACCCTGTGTCACTGACTCTATCCCTCTCCCTCACACCGTTTAGTTACCCTCCTCCCCCACACCCTGTGTCACTGACTCTATCCCTCTCCCCCACACCGTTACCCTCCTCCCCCACACCCTGTGTCACTGACTCTATCCCTCTCCCTCACACCGTTTAGTTACCCTCCTCCCCCACACCCTGTGTCACTGACTCTATCCCTCTCCCTCACACCGTTCAGTTACCCTCCTCCCCCACACCCTGTGTCACTGACTCTATCCCTCTCCCAAACACTGTTCAGTTACCCTCCTCCCCTTACCCTGTCACTGACTCTATCCCTCTCCCAAACACTGTCAGTTACCCTCCTCCCCCACACCCTGTGTCACTGACTCTATCCCTCTCCCCCACACCGTTCAGTTACCCTCCTCCCCCACACCCTGTGTCACTGACTCTATCCCTCTCCCCCACACCGTTCAGTTACCCTCCTCCCCCACACCCTGTGTCACTGACTCTATCCCTCTCCCAAACACTGTTCAGTTACCCTCCTCCCCCTCACCCTGTCACTGACTCTATCCCTCTCCCAAACACCGTTCAGTTACCCCCCTCCCCCACACCCTGTGTCACTGACTCTATTCCTCTCCCCCACACCGTTCAGTTACCCTCCTCCCCCACACCCTGTGTCACTGACTCTATCCCTCTCCCCCACACCGTTCAGTTACCCTCCTCCCCTACACCCTGTGTCACAGACTCTATCACTCTCCCAAACACCGTTCAGTTACCCTCCTCCCCCTCACCCTGTCACTGACTCTATCCCTGTCCCAAACACTGTTCAGTTACCCTCCTCCCCCACACTCTGTGTCACTGACTCTATCCCTCTCCCAAACACTGTTCAGTTACCCTCCTCCCCCACACCCTGTGTCACTGACTCTATCCCTCTCCTCACACAGTGTTCAGATACCCTCCTCCCCCACACCCTGTGTCACTGACTCTATCCCTCTCCCTCACACAGTGTTCAGATACCCTCCTCCCCCACACCCTGTGTCACTGACTCTATCCCTCTCCCTCACACCTTCAGTTACCCTCCTCCCCCACACCTGTGTCACTGACTCTATCCCTCTCCCTCACACAGTTCAGTTACCCTCCTCCCCCTCACCCTGTCACTGACTCTATCCCTCTCCCTCACACCTTCAGTTACCCTCCTCCCCCACACCCTGTGTCACTGACTCTATCCCTCTCCCCCACACCGTTACCCTCCTCCCCCACACCCTGTGTCACTGACTCTATCCCTCTCCCTCAGACCGTTCAGTTACCCTCCTCCCCACACCCTGTGTCACTGACTCTATCCCTCTCCCTCACACCGTTACCCTCCTCCCTCACACCCTGTGTCACTGACTCTATCCCTCTCCCTCACACCGTTCAGTTACCCTCCTCCCCACACCCTGTGTCACTGACTCTATCCCTCTCCCTCACACCGTTCAGTTACCCTCCTCCCCCTCACTCTGTGTCACTGACTCTATCCCTCTCCCTCACACCGTGTTCAGTTACCCTCCTCCCCCACACCCTATCACTGACTCTATCCCTCTCCCTCACACCGTTCAGTTACCCTCCTCCCCCACACCCTGTGTCACTGACTCTATCCCTCTCCCTCACACCGTTTAGTTACCCTCCTCCCCCACACCCTGTGTCACTGTCTCTATCCCTCTCCCTCACACTGTTCAGATACCCTCCTCCCCCACACCCTGTGTCACTGACTCTATCCCTCTCCCTCACACTGTTCAGTTACCCTCCTCCCCCACACACTGTGTCACTGACTCTATCCCTCTCCCAAACACTGTTCAGTTACCCTCCTCCCCCACACACTGTGTCACTGACTCTATCCCTCTCCCTCAGACCGTTCAGTTACCCTCCTCCCCCACACACTGTGTCACTGACTCTATCCCTCTCCCAAACACTGTTCAGTTACCCTCCTCCCCACACCCTGTGTCACTGACTCTATCCCTCTCCCTCACACTGTTCAGTTACCCTCCTCCCCCACACCCTGTGTCACTGACTCTATCCCTCTCCCAAACACTGTATTCAGTTACCCTCCTCCCCCACACCCTGTGTCACTGACTCTATCCCTCTCCGTCACACTGTTCAGTTACCCTCCTCCCCCACACCCTGTGTCACTGACTCTATCCCTCTCCCAAACACTGTTCAGTTACCCTCCTCCCCCACACCCTGTGTCACTGACTCTATCCCTCTCCCCCACACCGTTCAGTTACCCTCCTCCCCCACACCCTGTGTCACTGACTCTATCCCTCTCCCAAACACTGTTCAGTTACCCTCCTCCCCCTCACCCTGTCACTGACTCTATCCCTCTCCCAAACACTGTTCAGTACCCTCCTCCCCCACACCCTGTGTCACTGACTCTATCCCTCTCCCTCACACCTTCAGTTACCCTCCTCCCCTCACCCTGTCACTGACTCTATCCCTCTCCCTCACACCTTCAGTTACCCTCCTCCCCCACACCCTGTGTCACTGACTCTATCCCTCTCCCCCACAACGTTACCCTCCTCCCCCACACCCTGTGTCACTGACTCTATCCCTCTCCCTCACACCGTTCAGTTACCCTCCTCCCCCTCACCCTGTCACTGACACTATCCCTCTCCCTCACACCTTCAGTTACCCTCCTCCCCCACACCCTGTGTCACTGACTCTATCCCTCTCCCTCACACCGTTCAGTTACCCTCCTCCCCTTCACCTGTCACTGATTCTATCCCTCTCCCTCACACCTTCAGTTACCCTCCTCCCCCACACCCTGTGTCACTGACTCTATCCCTCTCCCTCAGACCGTTCAGTTACCCTCCTCCCCCACACCCTGTGTCACTGACTCTATCCTCTCCCTCAGACCGTTCAGTACCCTCCTCCCCCACACCCTGTGTCACTGAATCTATCCCTCTCCCTCACTGTGTTCAGTTACCCTCCTCCCCCACACCCTGTGTCACTGACTCTATCCCTCTCCCTCACACTGTGTTCAGTTACCCTCCTCCCCCACACCCTGTGTCACTGACTCTATCCCTCTCCCTCAGACCGTTCAGTTACCCTCCTCCCCCTCACCCTGTGTCACTGACTCTATCCCTCTCCCTCACACTGTTCAGTTACCCTCCTCCCCCACACCCTGTGTCACTGACTCTATCCTCTCCCCACACACTGTTCAGTTACCCTCCTCCCCCACACCCTGTGTCACTGACTCTATCCCTCTCCCCCACACCGTTACCCTCCTCCCCACACCCTGTGTCACTGACTCTATCCCTCTCCCTCAGACCGTTCAGTTACCCTCCTCCCCCACACCATGTGTCACTGACTCTATCCCTCTCCCTCAGACCGTTCAGTTACCCTCCTCCCCACACCCTGTGTCACTGACTCAATCCCTCTCCCTCACTGTGTTCAGTTACCCTCCTCCCCACACCCTGTGTCACTGACTCTATCCCTCTCCCTCACACTGTGTTCAGTACCCTCCTCCCCCACACCCTGTGTCACTGACTCTATCCCTCTCCCTCAGACCGTTCAGTTACCCTCCTCCCCCTCACCCTGTGTCACTGACTCTATCCCTCTCCCTCACACCATTCAGTTACACTCCTCCCCCACACCCTATCACTGACTCTATCCCTCTCCCTCACACCGTTCAGTTACCCTCCTCCCCCACACCCTGTGTTACTGACTCTATCACTCTCCTCTCACACCGTTTTGTTACCCTCCTCCCCCACACCCTGTGTCAATGTCTCTATCCCTCTCCCTCACACTGTTCAGATACCCTCCTCCCCCACACCCTGTGTCACTGACTCTATCCCTCTCCCTCACACCGTTTAGTTACCCTCCTCCCCCACACCCTGTGTCACTGACTCTATCCCTCTCCCAAACACTGTTCAGTTACCCTCCTCCCCATCACCCTGTCACTGACTCTATCCCTCTCCAAACACTGTTCAGTTACCCTCCTCCCCCACACCCTGTGTCACTGACTCTAATCCTCTCCCCCACACCGTTCAGTTACCCTCCTCCCCCACACCCTGTGTCACTGACTCTATCCCTCTCCCAAACACTGTTCAGTTACCCTCCTCCCCCTCACCCTGTCACTGACTCTATCCCTCTCCCAAACACCGTTCAGTTACCCCCCTCCCCCACACCCTGTGTCACTGACTCTATCCCTCTCCCCCACACCGTTCAGTTACCTCCTCCCCCACACCCTGTGTCACTGACTCTATCCCTCTCCCCCACACCGTTCAGTTACCCTCCTCCCCTACACCCTGTGTCACAGACTCTATCACTCTCCCAAACACCGTTCAGTTACCTCCTCCCCCTCACCCTGTCACTGACTCTATCCCCCTCCCAAACACTGTTCAGTTACCCTCCTCCCCACACTCTGTGTCACTGACTCTATCCCTCTCCCAAACACTGTTCAGTTACCCTCCTCCCCTCACCCTGTCACTGACTCTATCCCTCTCCCCCACACCGTTCAGTTACCCTCCTCCCCCACACCCTGTGTCACTGACTCTATCCCTCTCCCTCACACCTTCAGTTACCCTCCTCCCCCACACCGTGTGTCACTGACTCTATCCCTCTCCCTCACACCGTTCAGTTACCCTCCTCCCCTCACCCTGTCACTGACTCTATCCCCTCTCCCTCACACCTTCAGTTACCCTCCTCCCCCACACCCTGTGTCACTGACTCTATCCCTCTCCCCCACACCGTTACCCTCCTCCCCACACCCTGTGTCACTGACTCTATCCCTCTCCCTCAGACCGTTCAGTTACCCTCCTCCCCCACACCCTGTGTCACTGACTCTATCCCTCTCCCTCACACCGTTCAGTTACCCTCCTCCCCCAAACCCTATCACTGACTCTATCCCTCTCCCTCACACCGTTCAGTTACCCTCCTCCCCCACACCCTGTGTCACTGACTCTATCCCTCTCCCTCACACCGTTTAGTTACCCTCCTCCCCCACACCCTGTGTCACTGTCTCTATCCCTCTCCCTCACACTGTTCAGATACCCTCCTCCCCCACACCCTGTGTCACTGACTCTATCCCTCTCCCTCACACCTTCAGTTACCCTCCCTCCCCCTCACCCTGTCACTGACTCTATCCCTCTCCCTCACACCTTCAGTTACCCTCCTCCCCCACACCCTGTGTCACTGACTCTATCCCTCTCCCCCACACCGTTACCCTCCTCCCCCACACCCTGTGTCACTGACTCTATCCCTCTCCCTCACACCGTTCAGTTACCC